>NW_016690434.1:891552-932118 GCF_001604755.1 Lepidothrix coronata
TTTGCAGAGGTGCACTCCAGTGAGGTGGTACCTGATGGGGGAAAGTCTCAGAAGCAGAGAATATTCTGAGTTGGAAGGGACCCACAAGGATCACTAAGTCCAACTCTCAGTCCTGCACAGGCCCATCCCCAAGGGTCACACCCTGTGCCCCAGAGGATCATCCAAACTCTCCTGGAGCTCTGGCAGCCTTGGGGCTGTGCCCACTGCCCTGGGGAGCCTGGTCAGTGCCAACCACCCTCTGGGGGAAGAACCTTTTCCTGAGATCCAACCTGACCCTGCCCTGACACAGCTCCAGCCATTCCCTGGGTGCTGTCACTGGTGCTTCAGCCATAGATGTGAACCACAACCCTGAGGTTCTTCCCAGCACTGGGAAGGCTTCAACCAGAGCTGGATCCAGGCTTGGGCTCTGCACTTCAAGGAAACATGGAAGAGTTGGCATAGAGAGAGTGATGAAGGTGAGTAGAAGTTGAGAAAGCTGTGGGTTATTTAAGCTACAGTACAGAAAGAGGTGTTGAGAGCATCTTCAAAGGGGTCTTTCTCATCTCTGGGGCCACCAGGATGAGAAATGGGGGCTGGATTTGCTCCAGGCATGATCTTAATTAGCTGCTGGTAAAGCCTTCCTAAGGATCACTGAGCACACAAACTGCTTGTGTTGAAGACTGCTCAGTGTCTTTGCTTACAGAAAGACAAACTTCTCTCGAATGTCACATAGACTGAGCTCACCTGGCCCTGGGAGAGAAGATAGGCCAGGCAGGTCTCCGAGGACACCAGTGACCTCGTGGCTGTAACTGGGAAGCACCCAGTTGTCTGCCACAGCCCCGTGACATGAGTTCTGTGCTCCCCTCCCTGTGCATAGTCAGAATCACATACACACACACTTGCATGTCTCAAGGGGATGAGAGTGAATGGCTTCAAGTTTAGAGTTACCAAGGGAGGCTTAGATTAGGTATTAGGAAAAACTTCCTCACAGAAAATGTTGCAAAGCATTGGCACAGGCTGCCAGGACAGTGGTGGAGTCACCATCCCTTGGAGTGCTCAGAAAATGGCTGGATGTGGCACTTGAGGACCTGGTGAACACGGTGGTGGTGCTGATGGTTGGACTTGATGAGCTTAAAGGTCTTTTCCAGCCTTAACTGGCTTAAGGTTTTGTGTGTTAAGGCTTAAGCGTTTGGTTCCATCTGATCTCCACCAGCAGAAAATCCTGGTAGATCAGCTGTCTAAGGTCTGCTCAGCAGCAACAGGACTATGAGGAAAGGCAGGGATGCTGCAAGGATCAAGAGCAGAGTTGTTAGATCTGTAGCTCTGCTGTGAAAATGCATCCTTGTGGGAGACATTGAGCCACTGGGAGACATTGAGCCACAATTTGTCAGGAGCTTGGAGATTTTTGAAGAACTTACACTTTCCAGAAAATGTTGCATTTCTTGCAGTGCACAAATGGGCCAAGTTGAATATCCTTCACGGGACAAGGACACTGAGTGTGTCAGCTGCAGGATTTGAAGCATTTTTATGACCATTCTTTACTCACATTCATTATTTAGCTCTGACTGTTTCAGAAACCTGACAGTTTCTCCTTATTCCTAAAGACAGACGCTGATGCTGAGCTGGAGATTTTTCATCTTCTATTTACATTGAGCTGCCCTCTGTCTCTCCTCCCAGCATGAGCATTGAGATACAGGAAGACAAATCTGGAGTCCTCATTCTGTTCTGAGGGACACAGAGGTTAAAGGCTTTCCTATTATTGCTAAATTGGTGAAATACAAGTTTTTGTCTTCCTGGGCATCTTTATCAGGTTTATCTCTTTGCATTATCAATGCCTTACTGCCAGTGGAATGGGAAACTGCTGGAATGAGCCTCTTCTCAGGCACTGAGTAACCCAACAAACTGAACTGGTAACTGTGCTGGGAGTGGGTCACCTCCCAGCATGGGGGATTCCAGTTGGTGCAGTCCATGTGTGCACATCTCGTGAGCTCAGCCTGGAAACAGCAATGCTGCCACCTCCCCCAGCAGCTCTGAGGGATCTGTCACTCTGCCTCTGTAGCTGTGAGGGGTCTCTCACTGCCTCCCACCCTGCTCCTTCCTCCCAGAGTAAACACCCTCCTCTCCAACCGCCTTATCAAATGTCCTGCACATGAAATACCGCTGTGACTGAAATCACACATACTTCACATTCCTGCTTCTCATTTCTTGAATTCCCCCGTGTATCTGAGCTCTCAAAGCTTTGGTACCCATATAAAATGCACTAGAATTGAGCTGTTTCGAATTCACTTTAAAGTGCTTCCAACCCTTCCAATCCATCTGCATCCCTGGATCCTGCTTGTGCTGTTTGCCCTGGGCTGCCAAAATACCCCCCTGTGGCTCAGAGGTAGAAGGGAAAAGATGCTGCCAGAGGTGCAGAGGGACTTTGGGTTTTGGGGCTCTTGGGGCCACTTCCCAGTTCTAACAAGTCAGAATAAACCAGAGAAGTAGAACAGCCACCAAGGACAAAAGCCTTTGATTTCATTTTATCAGAAATACCTTTCCCAATGGGTAAAAACTTCAAGGTGAGAGTCAGGATCAGCAGAGATCTGCTTTGAGACCTTTCAATTTGCCACATTAAACCTTCTCCCTCTCCATGTCTTCCTTCCTGGGCTCCCCAGCACATTTAGTCTGGCTGCCAAGTGATGGTCTCAGAGCAGACTTTCACTTTCTGGAGAGCCTGTTGTTGAAATCTGCTTAACACACTCCTCATTCTGTGCCCTCCAATTTGGCTTCAAAAGTCATTTCCCTCCCCGACTTTTTTCCTTATATATATAAATGTTTACCTAAAGGTTAAAAACCCCATTAACTGTGACTCGGGAGAGGAGCCTTATGTGCACAGCACTGAGGTGCTCTCTGGACAAAGACACTGTAATGAGGACCTAATTAGGTGAAAGCTGCCTAAGGAAATCAGAGTAGACAGGAATTTTCTGCTGGTTGTCAAACCCAGTAGCTCTGAGGGATTAGGATGGGCGAGCAGAGCTCGAGGAAAAGGTGGCACTCCAGAAACACAGATTTGTGATCACCCAGAAATAGAAATTCTGAGAAACCAGCAGAGCAGATGGATGTTGAAGAGGACTCTTCTGGTGTGAGGCAAACACTTGCCACAATTAACAAATCCTAAACCTGAAGCCAAACAACCCAAACTAAAGCCAGCCCAGCTTTTCCCAGAGTGTTTCCTTGCATGACACTGCTTGAACTCCACATCTCCTTCCCTGGGAGTGGGGATCCCTGAGCTTTGGAGAGCAGGAGACTGTTAGACTTCACCAAAGGAGTGAAGCCTCCAGTACCAGAGGAGACCCATCTGGTCCAGCCCAGGGTTCTGTGGTGTTATTCCCAAAGTGGAAATGGCTCCACTGGAGCTCACACAGAACTTAGGGACATTATCCTGACCATCTCCTCACCTTTCATTCTCAAAAGCTGCCCAAGGACCAGTCACAGCTGTTGTGAAGCAATGGGCTGGTGCTGGTGGGTGGAGGGACACTGGGCACTCTCAGGTCCCAGTGATCCAAGGGGACAAGGCAGGGTGGCTACACACCAACAGCATCCTGCAGCCACGTGGTCCTCAACACCCACCACACCAACACAGCACCATGGGACAGTGTGTGCCCAGCACAGCACCCCGAGGGGCACAACCAGGAATTACAGTGATCAGATTGTCAGATGCTCCAAGGGCTGGAGCTCCTCTGCCCTGGAAACAGGCTGAGAGGGCTGGGGGGTTTTACCTGCAGAAGAAAAGGCTCCAAGGAGACCTGAGAGCTCCTTCCAGTGCCTAAAGGGCTCCAAGAGAGCTGAAGAGGGACTTTGGATAAGGGCCTGGAGGGACAGGATAAGGGGGAATGGTCTCAAGGGTTAGATGGGATATTTGGAAGGAATTCTTTGCTATGAGGGTGGGGAGGCCCTGGCACAGGTTGCCCAGAGAAGCTGTGGCTGCCCCATCCCTGGAAGTGTCCAAGGCCAGGTTGGAAGGGACTTGGAGCAGCCTGGGCTAGTGGAAGGTGTCCCTGCCCATGGCAGGGGGTGAATGGGATGAGCTTTAAGGTCCCTTCCAACCCAAACAATTCCATGACTCTAAAACTGAGAAAGAGCTGAGTGCAATGTTTACTTACCATTTGAAGGGATTTTAGCATTCAGCTCCCTGCATCAGATGTGAAACCTGTCTTCTATTTTTTTTGTGTATTCCATCAGGAGAAATCATTACAGTTTGTTGGTTTTTTTCCCAGTATTTCAGACTGGTGATCCTGAAATGGTTCTGACTGAAACAGCTCCAGCCTGGTTTGACTGAGGTTCGAAATACAGCCCTCAAGTCCTTCACCCCAGGTGTGTGGTCACAGGTTCTCAGGTCTGTGGGTTTGTTGCGAAAATGAAAAAAAACTAAAAAGGGAGGTACTGGGGTCCTTGATCTTGTAATTTGTAATGTGAGGAGCATCCTGGCCCTGAATGCCATTGTACCTACACACTGATCCCCTCTCCCCCCAACCCATCCCAAGGTCCTCTCCAGCCCAGATTGTCTCCCTTTTGCACGAATGGATGAATGTTTCTCCCCCTTTTTATCTTGAAGGACCATGAAGATTAAGAAAAAAGACAATAAATTATCCACAGAGAATTTTCTGCTGTTTCTCCATGTGATTTTCATTTGCAACCAAACAAAACCAACGTGAAATACTTGATGTTCTATTAAAGTTTTTATTTTCTTGTGGCCTTTTTTCCTCCACTTACTGACTCTGGAATTCACAGGTGTTTTCCCCACACCCTCTTCACAAGGACTTTGCAGAATATTGTCCAGTCTGATACCCACAGAGATATGAAATTTTCAAAGCCAGAAAGAAAGGTATTGACCACTTTGACCCACACCAAGAAGAATTATTTAGTCACAGAGAGACAAGCTGGGGGAAAGAGGTGCTTTTTTTTTTCTTTTTACCAATGTGTCATGTTTTCTCATTTCATCTCAAGGTTTAATGCACAGTTTAGTTTATTTATACACACAGAAAAATATTTTCAGCATGGTTTTCTCTTCAGGACCACTCCACTTCCATTCTCAAGGCTGTTTCACCTATTTCCAAATGCCCCAGAGGTGTTTGTAGTTACACAGAACTTGACTTAATATAAAATTGAAATAGAGGCGTCAGAAGAAGCAAAACCAAAGCACTACCAAAAAACCTCCACAAACAGATTTATTTCCTCTGCTTTGAACAGCCAAGGAGCTGTTGTGGGAATGTCACCCTACAGTAAATATCCCTGGTTTCCACTCTGCTTTTCAGGAATACGACCACAAAAATCCCCCCAGATCCAGACTGTGCCTCAGAAACAGGGAGATTTTTGTTCAGTATTTTCCCTTGACTGGGTAACAGCAATTCTGAACATTCTGAATTGAAGCAAGGCAGAGCCTGTCAGCTCCCCAAAAGGAACATGAGTATTTCTAAAGGAGCACAAGAGCTTCTAAAGGAGGTTGCAGAATGTTAATTGCCTATGGATACTGTAAAATGAGAACTAAAATACCAAAGGTTGCTGGGTCCCCATCAGTCATTTTTTTTCCAGAATTCAGGCTGCAGCTCAGACTCGTTATAAAGGTAAAAGGCTTTTTCTTACGTACCTGCAGATGCAGGATGAGACTTGTCCCTGTCTTTCCCTCCCAGACAGGTCAGAAAACACTATCTGCATCTACATGTTCTGGGCAAGATTGACATTCTCCTATGTGCTTTTCTGACGTGCAACCTTTAGAGGCTTTACCAGGGCAAGAAATGAGAATGAACACATTAAAACCTGTAAAATAAGAAACATGAGCTAAACCAACTGGCTCTATATGGAAATCTCAGTGTCCTCCTCTATCTGCCTGCTCCAGACAGAATGGGACAGACCAAATTCTGCCCCATTTAAACCATTAGAACACCCCAAACTAGAGGTGCAGCCATTGGTGGGATTCGTCCCTGCCTGATGAGCTTTAGCTGCAGAAAACTGGGAGGCTGTTGGGGGAATATTTGCTTTCAGTTCATATGAGGATTATGGTAAACATGACATAATGATACCTCAGCTGAGCTGGGTCTCTCCTGAGCAGGCACCATGAACCACCTCAGACTCTGCAGAATCATCAGCCTCTCTGATGTCCCCACACTGTGCAGACACATCCAAGAGCAAACTGAGGTAACAAATCCAAGTTATCCAGAGTGCTGGACTACTGAACTGAGCTGGTTAATTCAAAGTACAACATGTGTATTCCCCTGTTCATTCCTGATTTGGTTCCTCCAGAGCTCAGCTCGTTCGTTGTGGGTCTGTCATGAGGTGTTACTCTCGGGGTGCTCGCTGGGGATGTTTATGTCACTATATAGAGCTGCTCTTGCTTTATCAGGAACAGCTGAGTGTTAGGTGAGGTCTAAGGATGCCAAAGGGGAAGAGCAGAGCAGACTCTGAAAGGTGCAGAGCCTTAAGGTCCCTTCCAACCCAAATAGGTCTGTGATTCCATAAACCAGGAACTCCTCCCAGACCAAGAACTGTCAGTGCCACATCCACCTTCCCTCTGCTGCTGGCACGACTGAAGGTGTCCAAACCAGCCCAGATTTTGTCACTGCCACTAATTGTTGCACCCTGGTAATCAAGCCACTGTTTGCCTTTTCTACAGCCCCACAAACACTATTTGCCTGTTTGCCTCTCTCCCATTACAGTGTTTGGCAGTTGTGCTGCCTAATTCTTACTGCTTTTAGAAAATAGATTAATATACAAAATAATATCACAAGCAGCAGGGATCTGATAAACTCAATTGGCTAAATGACTGATGACAGTTTCTGCCTAAATCGGAAATCATTATGTGAGGTGCAGGATGAAATGAAGAATGAGGTTCAGTGTGTGCTGTCTGTCTGTGTGCAAATGTGTGTGTGTGTAGAAGCACTTGGGGGTGTTTTCTTAAATCAGCTCAGCATGCAAATATATATTTCTGCTGAAACTATGTTCAAACAGTCAAAGCAGAAATAGATGTATTGAAAATATAAATACAGGGCTTAATAAATATTTTATCATCAAATATTTCAAAAATGTCATCTTTAAAAACATGAAAATTCAGCCTCAGGAGGACCAAAATATTTAATCACTCTCAAGAAATTCTTAAAAGGGAATCTCTTTCCATCAGATTCTTTCTAAAGAGAAGAATGAATTTCCAGGTGCTGTGAGCTATATTTATTTTAATCAAAATCACTAACTGAGTTAAAGGAGATAGAATAATCAGTGAGGTCATTATTAACTGAGATAACAACTAAATGAATGAATGCTCTCATTAATCTAATTATAAAATGGAATAGTATCATACTAATCAGGCTGTTAACTGAGCCACTGGAAATGTAAGGCTGTAATCACAGTTGTGTGAACCACAACAGGCTCTCAACATGAATTCTGGGGGAAATGAGGGGGATAATGTTCCCTGCAGCCACCCAGGGACACTGTCCATGTTTGCAGAGGTGCACTCCAGTGAGGTGGTACCTGATGGGGGAAAGTCTCAGAAGCAGAGAATATTCTGAGTTGGAAGGGACCCACAAGGATCACTGAGTCCAACTCTCAGTCCTGCACAGGCCCATCCCCAAGGGTCACACCCTGTGCCCCAGAGGATCATCCAAACTCTCCTGGAGCTCTGGCAGCCTTGGGGCTGTGCCCACTGCCCTGGGGAGCCTGGTCAGTGCCAACCACCCTCTGGGGGAAGAACCTTTTCCTGAGATCCAACCTGACCCTGCCCTGACACAGCTCCAGCCCTTCCCTGGGTGCTGTCCCTGGTCCCCTCAGAGCAGAGCTCAGGGCCAACCCCTCCTCTGCCCCTCCCCAGGAAGCTGGAACTGCCATGAGCTCTCCCCTCAGTCTTCTCCAGCTGAACACCCCAAGTGCCCTCAGTGTCCTCCCCCGGCTTCAAATCAAGGCCCTTCGCCGTCCTCGTTGCCTCCTTTGGACACTCTCTAATGGCTTCAGCTCTTCCTTCCATTGTGTCTCCCCAGACTGCCCCAATATTGCAGGGGAGGCCCCCCCAGGGCAGAGCAGAGCAGGACAAGCCCCTCCCTGGCCCGGCTGGCCATGCCCTGGAGAGCACAGCCTTCAAGGCCCGGGCTGTCCCGCTGGGAGATGAGGGTGTGGTGTGGGGCTGTGTGGAAAGCCTGCCAGGAGTCTGGGCACAGCAGGGCTCCAAGTCTAGAAGTGGAGGGTCTGTCCCCTTGTTATGGTTTGAGATTGCCCCCCCTGGAAGCTGGGGGGCTTAGAGGTGATTGAGTGCCAGGGTCGTTTTCCCTGGAGGGCCAATCACCACTCGTCTTGTTCGCTCCTGCTGAAAATCCATATATACACAACCGGTGGAAGTTGTTGGCAATCGGTCTGTGTCTGCTGCTGGGTGTGGGTGTAGGAGGCCAGGGGGTGGCAGGGCCTCCTTCTTCTCCCCTCCGGGGCGGAAGGGTGGCCCTGTGGCCCCCCAACTCTGCCTAGGCCAGGGTTGGAGGCAGCATTGGAGTGAGTGTCTGTTGTGAAGGAAGGGATTCACAACACCTGAAGGTGAGAGGGCGAGAGAGGCAAGCTCCTTGCGAGGAGGCCAGGCCCTCTTTTCCCCCCCTTTCCAGCCAGACTGCAGAGCTCGGGACAGTTTGTAACTGGACCGAACACCTGTAGCAAAAGCTGAGCGGGGGCTTTTTTCCTCTCACTGTAAGTCGGAGTGGATGCGAGGCTTAGTATTTTGAAGCTGAGCCAAGAGACGGGCTGATAAGGGGAAGAAAAATCCAGGTAAAATTGGAGACGGACCGAAGGCAGGTTCGGAGGTGCCTACATTGGATTGAGACGTGGCTGCCAAAATGGAAAACTACAGCAGCCTACAGAACCGAGGTATGAGGTATGAGAGAGAGAATGACACAGCAGAGACTCACACGGAACCAAGGAGGACGAACTCAAAACAATCTTCTTGGACTTTGTCAGGAAGAAAGGACCTCAGCAAACAGCTGGAGGTTGGTGGGTGGGAGTGTTCAGGTTCCCCGAACACTCCAGCGAGAGAGAGACTGGGGACCTATCAGCCTGAAGAGTTTTTTCCTGGACTGAATTGAGGGAGAAAGCTTAAAGGGACTGATAGAAGTGTATAATAATATATATATAGTTGCTTTTAGCTTCTATAGTATTTATTTGTGTAAAATAAATGTAAATATACTTCCCCTTTCCCCTATAGAAGCCTCTCGCCTGAAAGTATCCCTTTGGTGTTGAGATGAAATTGTGGGAAGGGGTGGGGGAAGCCTGGAAATTGGATTTTGGATTTTTGTGGTGGCTCAAAGTACCACACCCCTGGGGGCACAGCCCCTTGCAGCCAATTCCTGAGGTTTCTACTGTGCCAGGGGTGGTGGGTGTGGTCCTTTGTGACAGAGGCACTTTGCAAGGGCCCTTTGTGATGCAGGGGCAGGTCTGCCCAGAGACCATTGTGAGGTCACAGGGCCCCGCCCTGAGCGTTGGGGATTGAGGGAGGGCTGGGCCCTGGGGGGGTGCCCAGTCCAGGAGAGCCGCTCTCTCAGGAGGAAGCAGTTCCCTGGATCCCTCTGCAGAAGAGGACGACGACGGAGATTGCCATGGAGGAGAAGAGGAAGANATTTGTCAGGGTCTCTCTGCAGGGCCTCCCTGCTTTCCAGGGACTCAGCTGCTCCTCCCAGTTTTGGATTGTCTGCAAAGTCCCTTTGTATCTGTCCCAGTGCTGCATCCGTGTCATTGCTGAAGATGCTGAGGAGTACAAGGCGTAAGGTGACCTGTAGCTGCTCCTCCGTGCTGAGGGTCATTTAAAAATTGCCTGAATGTGTCCCTCTGCTTTACCTGCACTCTTTCTTGTGTCGTTGGACATGAAGCAAGACTCCATGAGCATTCCCGCGCGCCAAGGGTCAGCAGGACCTCCAGTGAGGCCCACGGCTTCTCTGCAGAGAAGGGTCTATAGCTGAGGAGTTGTTGTAAAAGGCACTGTGTTTAGGAGGAAGGATGTTCATCTGGGCACAGGTAGTGAGGAGGGCTTTGGATGGTCACCTGTTCTTCCTCTTTGCAAAACCCAGAGTGGGATTCACAGCCAGGGCTCCTGCGAGCCCAGCTTAATCTGGACATACCTTTATAGGCAGAAATACCTTGGTTTTACATAAGGAATTCAAGGACACTGTTGGAACGAGTTGAGAGGAGGCCTTGGAGATGCTCTGAGGGCTGGAGCCCCTGTACTCTGGAAGCCAGGCTGGGACACCTGAGGGTGTTCACCTGGAGAAGGCTCCAGGGAGACCTTGGAGCCCTTGCCAGTGTCTAAGGGGACTCCAGGAGAGCTGGAGAGGGACTTTGGACAAGGGCCTGGAGGGACAGCAGAAGGGAATGGTTTCAAACTGCCAGAAGGCAGCGTTAGATGGGATATTGGGAAGGAATTCTTTGCTGTGAGGGTGGGGAGGACCTGGCACGGGTTGCCCAGAGAAGCTGTGGCTGCCCCTGGATCCCTGGAAGTGTCCAAGGCCAGATTGGATGGAGCTTGGCGCAATGTGGTCTAGTGGAAAATGTCCCTACCTGTGGCAGGGCTTGGAATGAGATGATCTTTAAGGTCACTTGAGCCCAAAATTGGTCTGGGATTCTATGAACACAGTGGGCACCTTTGGGTCCTCCAGTGTTCAG
This sequence comes from Lepidothrix coronata, assembly GCF_001604755.1. Classification (NCBI taxonomy): domain Eukaryota; kingdom Metazoa; phylum Chordata; class Aves; order Passeriformes; family Pipridae; genus Lepidothrix; species Lepidothrix coronata. The sequence goes on from NW_016690434.1 coordinate 902,191, forward strand.
CTCCACCTACCCCAGCACTCTCTGATTTTATTTTATGGCATCTTCATATTTTCTGTCTACATTCTACATTTCCTTCATCTTTGAAGGGTTTTCCATTATTTGTCCCCTTGACCTGCCCTCACCAGGGGTATTCAAACCCACCTTTCCCTGTCTAAGCAAGATCCACCTTGTCTGTCACTGTGAGAAAACAGCAGCAGGGTCCTGGACATGGGGGCGGGCAGGGCCTGGCAGTCAGGGAGCAGCAGGATCCTGAGGTGCTCTGAGCCATGTCTCCCACAGGTCTCACCCATTTTCCTTCACCATTCTTTTCTCCCAGTTTATTGCTTGTGATTTGCCAGTGTAGGTGTTCCTGGTCCATGTAACACCAGGCTGAGGGTGTATCATCACCAGTGGTGCTTCTCTGGGACTGCTCCGCTCAGGAGGCAGAGGGAGAAATTCTGCGTCTCTAAGTGCTGCCAGGTGAAGGAGGTGCTTGCTTGTTTTGAAATGTATACTAACAAATACACACATGGGAGCTTGATGAAAAGCTAAAATGACGTATCCCTAAGTGAGCTTTCCAAACAGCATCACAGGGTTTTAAATATTTGAGAAGAAAAAGAACATGGTACAAATTGTATAAAATGTGGCTGTACCACTGCATCAGCCAGGAACGTAGTTCAAGGGGAACAAAGTTATATTTGTTGCCCAGGTGTTTTCACAGATTCCCCCAGTACCTTTCTGCATTTTTAGTTCTTAAATTCCTCTAAATTCTGACATAATCTCTTACTTTCTTGGAGGGGAAAAAAAAGGAAGAGAAAAGATTTTTCTCCTACTTATTAACGCCTGGTTAGAATTTTCACAGCTATTAGTAAACCCACAGTATTTTATTTCACTTCAGCAGATACAGGAGTTGAGTTATGTCCTACCAGACATGTTTTGAAATTTCCAGTAAAAATAATAAACACACTTTGCCACAAATAACATGGAGAGTGCATATTATATTTGTGTTCATTAAAACACTCAATTTTCTGTTGTCTTTCTGAATGTTCTACAACCAGGAACATTCAGACTTTTAAATATGGGATAATTTTTTTTTAAAATATCGGATACATTTCAGTTTAAATTAAGTAAGAAAGGTTACTGTTGCAGAAAAAGCCTTCCTTCCTAAACATTTCAGGTCAGCTCCCCTGGATTATGAGAAGAAGGTCCTCAGAAAGCAGAGCATGTGAGGGAGGAGCAGATAAGGATGAGGCTGGAAGTTGCAGAGGTAGGATGTGTTTAATGCACTAAGAGACATCAATATTTTTATTTTCTTAGATGAATAGTGAGAATTACTGAGGTGGTTAAAAATAAGGGGTTGTTTTGAGACTGGCCAGGACCAGGCTCACCAGAAGAAGGTAAAAGCTGCCTCAGCTGGAGGACCCTGTTATCACATGGCTGATGCCACACCACGAGGAGCAGACCTGGCCCTGCCCATAGAGCTCCTCCAGCCTCAGCCTTCAGTGCTGCTTCCAAGCTCTTATTTGAACTTTCCATTGATGGGATCTGCTTCCCATCATTTACATGTGTCGTGCCATCCTTGGACAATGTCTTGGTCATGACCTCAATGGAGGATGAACTTGCTGAGTGACTTAGGGAATTTTCCTGACCGTTTGGGAAGTCCTGTGGCTGAGTTACCAAAGCAATCAGTGGCACCCTCCTGTGGTACTGCACTGGTGCACATCCCTCTCTGATGTTGAAGTCACTGTCATCCAGGCATTGCCAGAGAGATCAAAGCTGCTGGTCAGGAACACCAGGTGCAGTCTGAGAACATTGAAATTCAAGATATGAAGATCTGAAATGGGAACACTGGCCAGGATGGAGACCTGATTGCCCAAGTCAGTACTAATGTAGAGAGAGTTCTAAGTGCAGGTTTCTCTTTCCAAGCTGTGCCCCAGATCTGCTGAAAGCCTTCCATGGAAAGTATCCAGAGGCAAAGAGCCAGACTGATTTAGTTTGGCCTGTTGATGGAGTGGACTGCAGGGCCCAGAATGGGGCTGGGAGCCTGCAGCAGCAGGCACTGGAGTACTGGACCATGGAAAAATTCTGCAGAAGGCACTGAAAAGGCACTGAGGACCAAGTCCTGGTGTGTCTGCTGCCATCAGCTCAGCTACCCTGCTGGGGTGGGTGTGTGTCTGCCAGATGAAGGGTGAAGCACTTTAGATAAAGAAGAAAATCCCCCATTATTAAACGTTCCCTTTCACCCTTTACCAAATCACATAATACTGATACTCTCCCTATTTCCCCTCAGGAAAGGCATGGTTGGTTAAAATTAACAGCAATTCTACATTCATTGCAAGCTCCTAATTAACCAGGCTGGGCTGTGCTGCTCCAGCCACATAATTCCCCAATATTTAGCTATTAGTTCTTTCCAATTTGGCTGCTGCTGCTGCTGGCAAGTTTTGTCTCATAAACAATTACTCTGAATGCCAGATGTCCCGATGGACTGCTCTGCTCTCACTGCTCTTGTCTCATCAGCCCCTTCTGCCCGAGCAGGGGAGACAGTTTGACATTTGACATCCTTGTGTGGATAAAGCAAAGGGTCAGCCAGAATCCCAGAGAGCACTTTTAATTACAGCAGCCTCGTGGGTTGAGCACACACACAGCCCCCACACAGCTTCTCCTGACAAGCCACAGCCCCCATTTCATGCTCCCACTGCTCATCCACGCTCCCACCAGCCTCCTCTTAAGTTTGAGCTTGATTTGCACAGGAGGAGGTTTGGAGGCTGTGACCTGGATAGGGGGACCGGCAGAGTATCAGTATAAAGTTGATATTTTACTTTGCAGAGGAAAATGAATAAAAATGCAGAAAACAGAGGCCTGGGAGGTCTTTTCAGCTCTGCTCGTGTGTGCAAGAGCCCTTGAGGAGCTGCAGGTCTTTTTCCTGCAGACCCCCAGCAGAACCAAGCAGAGGGGCACCTCGTGGGCAGGATTTACACCCACAATGTGGGATGTCCCCAGTCCAGCTCCACGTGCAGTGGGGTTGAAACCAGAGTCTTGAGACCCCTGTGTGGGGCCACCCGAGTGGGGCATGATAGTGGTGGAGGATCCCTTTCAAATTTCATGACACCACTGCAGATAGGTGGACTTTTCTGAGAGTCTGGGACTTGTGCCATGGCCAGTTCAGCCCAGAGTGGGATTGCAAAGAGGTTCTGGGTTGGTGGGATCCTCCTCTGTGCCCTCTCTCCATTGGGCTGCCCCTGGGATTGGGAATCTCCATCAGCTCAGGACCAGGGTACTCAGCCACATTCCCCTGGCCCTGCCTTGCTGGGTCAGGGTGTGCAGTTGTAGGGTTTGGAGAGGGTGGGCCAGAGAACTGTTTATTTTAAGACAAACTTCCCTAAAGTGTTGTGCATTACGTGAAGAAACTTTTATAGTTGAAAAGGCTTGATTCACATTAATGCAGAAGAAAGCAGTTGCCAGCTGAAATTCCCTGGAATAGTCTCATGAGATTCAGAGGAGAAGCAGAGAAATGTGCATTTTAATATAATATTCTTTCAGAATCCCACATAAAATGTTACATGTTTTTATGCTTAATGTGGCAGCTTACTTTTATTTTAAAATAAACAAGTGCAGGTTTAATGGAAGGGCACTTGTTGACAGACACATTAATTTCTCACCAGAGAAACAGAGAAAAAGCACAGGTAAATTCCTGAGACAAGTGTATTTTCAGATAAAAGGCTAATGATGGTTTGTATTCCTGAGTTGCTGCTGTGAGCAGCTGAGATGAATGAATAGAGGTGGTACAGTTCAAGCTGGCTCCAGGGCAGGCAGCGAGGTGGCACCAGTGGGTACCAGCTGGGGGGACTCAGAGGTGGCACAGGAGAAACAAACCCCACAAGACAGGGTTTGGCTGTGGCACTTTGCTGTGATATCTAAGCAAGTTGAGAAAAAGAGGAGATTTTCTGCTCGGTTGTCACTGTTAAAATACTGCCCTGATGCCCAGCCCTGTCCTAGATCATTCTCCCAGCAAACAGGAGTCACTTGATCCTAATCAGGAGCATCACAATGTAGGTCCTATTCCCACACTTTGCTATTTGCAGAAGAACAGTGAGACCCTTGAGATGGCAGGAAAAGCACTTTGAAGAAAAGTTAAGTACAGCTCTGTGGTCCTTCCAAGTGACTGTCCTTTCTCTGCCTCTTAAATCAGAATCCAATTTCTTGCCCTATCCCTGGAAGTGTCCAAGGCCAGGTTGGACGGGGCTTGGAGCAACCTGGGCTAGTGGAAGGTGTCCCTGCCCGTGGCAGGGGGTGGAACTGAATGAGCTCTAAGGTCCCTTTCAACCCAAATCATTATATGAATCTATGATTCTATGATTCTGAGATCCTATGATTCTATGATCAGGTTCTTCTTGGCAATCACCAAAGAGAAATCTCATTTCTTGCTCTTGATTGGAGCTGTTTCAGTTCAAGCAGACGTTGGGCTCCTTCCATCAGCACCAGCATCGAGCTCTGGCAGGACAGGCTCAGCTCAGGAGATGCTGCTTCAGGCTGGATCACTCCAGATGTTCCCCCTCTGACCAGCAACGCAACTTCTTCATGACTCAGATCAGCAGGGGATGATGCAGCATTACATCTGATTTGACCAGCAGAGCCAATCATCAATAAAACACTTTATTTTGAATTATTTTAGTTCAGACAAAAGGAGGGTTCACTTTATTATCTGCAAATAAGGTTCTGGATTTGAAAGGGCAGAGGATAATAAGACAAATGAACTAGGATGACTGTTCTGAGCAGCTCAGGAAGTGAAGCAGTGGAAATGTATTGAAATCAAATACACAAAAATATCTGGTCTGGGCTTCTGAAGCAAGGGGGGAAATCCTGGAGGATGGGGCTCCATGTTTAACCCAATGAATGACTCCATCTAAAAGTCTGTCAGGACCAAACAGAGAGGCTGCAAGGACAGGACGAAAGAACTGAGCGGAAATAAACCTGTATCTTGAATCTCAGAAAGTGTAGGAAAAAAAGTGAGAATTGGTAAAAGTCAAGCTGAGCTAAAACTGAATTGAAGCAAATTGTAGAGGACTCATTTGTGTTATGAATAAAAAGCGAAGAAAGGCAGGGGTTTCTGGCCAGGAACAGTGAAGATTAAAGGTCTGGATATAGCCCTAAAGCTGCAGATATATTTTGTGTCAGTCCTCACTAAGGAGGAAAATGCTGAATGCAGACACAGCAGAGGGATGAGGGGATGAAAACAGAGCTGGTCGTGTCCACAGAGGAGCAACTTTTGAACATCTCAATGCATTGGAGCCAGGGGGGCTCAACCTCAGACACCTAAAAATAGCCACTACATCAAACTGCAGGTCCAATAATGATGGTTTCAAATAAATTTACTAAGTTGAGGGTGGCCCTGGAGGAACAAAGAACAGTCAGGGGAGTTCCCAGGGCAAAGGAAAGGGGTGAGCCAGCACCTCTCCACTGGCTGGTTTGATCCCTGTGGAATCTGAGCTGTTACAGCCAATTTGGGCAGAGAAAAATTTAAGTTGTGGGATAAATGAGAAGAGGTTAGAGCTCGATATGGGTTTATTGAGCTGGATGGTGCAAGACTAACCTGGTAACTTTGAATAAAAAAGTGGTTTTCTCACCTCTAATGATTCACACTGGAGGAGAGCTCCTGGTTCTGCATCATATGGGAAAAGATTATCTGAAATACAATAAGGGACAACCAGGATCAGTCTGACTTAGGGGACAAGTTAGAGCAAAGCTGCAAGGGTAGGCTGGAGGGGACTCACTGGGGAAATCATTCCCACTTCAAACATATTTAATATCTTCGTTCACGAATAACACAAGAACCAACATGTGATGTGCCCATGGAAAAGGTAAATGTCAGGCCAGGAATGTTTCAAGAGAAGCCAGGAATTACAAGTGTGACACGACCAGACACACTGGTCATCACCCACAGAGCTGTGTTTGGACTCTCCCAGAGACCAGGGGTGACCAGCTGCCTGAAAAGGAGAGATGACACAAACATATCCCCACTAAGAAAGCTGATAAAGGATGGGATTATTTTCTCTAAAGACAATGGGGAAAAATAATGAAGTATGAGAGGAGTGAGTTTGGGAACAGAGGACGAGCAGCGCAGGAGCAGGTGGGTGACAAGTTGTCAGCTTGTCCTGCAAGAACTGAGCTCTGAGCCCAGTCCTGGAGCAATGGGGGACACAGCAGGGTCTGATGGCCATGGCACAGGAGGCTGCTCCTTTATGGTCCCTGTCCTATGGTTTCAGAACCCTCCCAACATCTCAAACATTCTCATCACAGTCTCATCATGATTTAGCAGGAAACTGCTCGACCCTCCATCCAATTGAAGTGATAGTTGTTAATTCAGCAAATGCCACCCTTTTGGGGGTTCTGGCAGAAATTCTTTGTAGTTTCTCTACCCTTTCTGACCTTAAACCCTGAGTTTTGTGCTCCCCCTGAATTATTTCATACATTTGATCCACTCCAACCCTGCTGCAGGCTCGCCCATACAACCTTCAGCTGCCCCACACCTGGTCCCAAATCCTCACCTTGCATTTTCTCATCTGGTTCATCTCATCTGGTCACTGGAGAATATTTTTTTGCTTGCATGAACACTACTTTTCTGTGCTTTCTCATAAAAAATGCTTTGTCCATGACTACCAGTCTACTCAGCACATTCTCAGCCCAGTCCCTGCCCACTCTTTGTGATCTTCAGCTGAAGGGTCATGGTAGGACCTCTCCAGAAAGCTCCAGAGTCTTTCCTTACATATTCTTCCTGCTCAGTCTTCCACACATTTGTTTGGAGACCACGTTGATATGTCCATCACAGCAGCTGAGCTTTGTGAATCTCCTCAAGTGCTGCTGAGGCTCAGCAGACCAAATGCAGTATTTATTATTGGTACCACCAGAAAAGTTGATCACATTATTTATTGTATGTCTCCATGTGAAAAATCCCATTACTGTAGAATTTGCCTCTGCATTGAGGGGTCACCTGGAGAGAAAAAAAGAACTAATTTTATTTCCAAATCTGTCATGTTCAGCCTCTGGATATCAGCGTTGCAAAATGTTTTGACTTCTAAATATCTCCCTACATAGCTGGGTTAGATGCAGCCACACAACCTTGATATGTTTGGGGTGTTGGGGGTTTTAAGCTGGGCAGAATTTATTCAGTGTTCATTGATCATCACTTGGTTCCATGGACCTGAGGTTATGGCAGGGTCCTGCTGGTGGAATTCCTGAGGAACCACTCCCCTGCTCACCCAAAATGTTCTGCTGGAGCATTAATTTCTGCAGGGGGTGGGTTAATAGAATCCCTGGACATCCCCGTGCCCAGTAATTCAGCATTTTCACCAGGACCCCATAGTGCTTGCAGGCTTTTGAAAAACAAGCAGGAAAGGAATATTTTTTCTTTTTTTATCCAAACCTTCTGTCAGTGCTGGCCCTCTAAAACCCTCCACCCAACTCAGGAGCAGCTCTCATAGCTCTGTTGTAGCAGCTCCTTCATGTAGTGGAAGGATCAAGGAGAGGGAACCTGGAGAAACCCCCCCCCATTCCAAGGGCTCATGACCCCAGGGCAGCCCCTGCAGTGGGGACCAGCTCTGCAGTGGTGATCTGGCCACAGCACCTGTCTTTGCCCCTGTTAGTGTCTGTGAATATTATCTTCTTATTAAAAAGGAGAAATAATTAATTAACCAATTAATTAAACATTCCTTGCTTTTTATTCCAGTTCAGCTTGCAATTTAAAACTGGCATAGCAGCTAAGATAACAGTAATTAGGAAGGCAGTCAGGTATATACTGGGATTTCAAGATGAACTTTGCGACTTAGAGAGAAAATACTAAAACAGAGACCCTTGTCTGCTTTATCTGAGTTATTTCCCCTTCTAAGGACTCCAGCAGCGTTGAAGTACCTGGATCACTGCAGGAGGGTAAATGGAGAGGGGCCCACGTCTGCCTGTTGCAGGGACTGAGCAGAGCACGTTGGAGCAGGAGAACTCAGGACAAGAGGCCACAGGTCCCACATGTATCCCTAAATATCCAAGTGGGAGCATCCCCTGGGAGACCTGTGCATCACCTCTTAGCCAGGACTGTGTCCCCTTAATCTCAGCTGTGCCTCACTCTGAAAACTTTTCCTCAACACCTTGTAATTGGTCTGTAGCTGGAAAAATGAAGGATTCCTATTTCCCCCTCAAAGAGTTCCATGGTAGGTGAGAGTTCCTGCCGTGCCTGGTGATAATGATCCTGTGCCTGTAACTCCAGTGGGCTCAGAGTCTCCTCACTGATTCATGTCAAAATAACAATATCCGTGCTTTTTGCATGATTGGAAACTTCTCAGAATCCTGCTATCACCAGGAATTTATTTTTTACCTTTGTATTTATACAACAGATTACAGGGACTTTAAAATTTAAATGCAGTTTAGGACATTGGGCATTGTATAATATATTCACTTATCTGCATATTACAATTCAGAAAGCAACAAATGATCATTTATTTTTATTACAGGAGGAGTTGACAGAGCTACTCTATGCCTGACAGCTCTGTTTTAAACATTGTTCTGAATCCCTTAAAACCTTGCCAGGTCTTGAGCATTTTGCCTTGAACATTCCAAGCTGAGTTCCTGCTGCAGATGGAGGTTTTTATATGGACTTTCCTGGAAAATGACCCTCAAATAGGTCCATCATTTCTTTGGATGCAATTAAGGGAAATGTATTGCTAAGCTAATGTTTAAAAGCTCTTAAAGTTGGTTTTGTTGAGTAGCTGTAATGCCTTCCTGGTTGGAGCAACATTGGAAGTTTGGGAGGGATGGCAGCCTTGCTATGTGTGTGTTACTGTTCCTTTGGACAACAGCCAGACCTTCATGCACTATGGACCAGAGGAAAGACAAATTCTTATTCACTTTATAAGGTCCGTCATGAAGGTGCAGCTGCAGTGTCTGGAAATCCATCTGCACAGGGCTGGGGTGGGGATCTTGTCCCCAGGATAAACCTTGTGCCCAAGTGACAGGACCCAGGGAATGGCTGGAGCTGTGTCAGGGCAGGGTCAGGTTGGATCTCAGGAAAAGGTTCTTCCCCCAGAGTGGGGTTGGGCACTGACCAGGCTCCCCAGGGCAGTGGGCACAGCCCCAAGGCTGCCAGAGCTCCAGGAGAGTTTGGATGATCCTCTGGGGCACAGGGGGTGACCCTTGGGGATGGGCCTGTGCAGGGCTGAGGGTTGGACTCGATGACCTTGTGGGTCCCTTCCAGCTCAGCACATTCTGTGATTCTGTACCAAACGTGTGTCCCTGTGCAGGCTCAGTGTTCCCAGGGCACACAGAGCAGGAGCACCATGGTGTGATCAGTGAATGATCACATAACACAGATCTTCTGCAAATAGGTGAGGGGAAAGGGCAGGTTTCCACTTCTGCTGCTGCAAAATACCCTTTCCCAAGGATTTTTAGTAGGGACACTATTCATCAGTCCCCAGTATCTCCAGGGCTCTGCTCCAGGAAGAAAGTAGAGGTTGAAGAGGTTCCTGCTCACTGCAGGGGGGTTGGACTAGATGACTTTAAAAGTCCCTCCCAACCCAAACTATCCTATGATTTTTGCTGGAAGCTGCTGGTTCTGCTGCCAGGGCTCCATCCTATTCCTTTCTTGCTGTCATGCAGCTGCTGCCTGGGTCTTCCCTGTTGAGGCTGGAGTTGGGCTGGGCCATCTGTCCCTCCAGCTTTGGGAAGTGAAGGGAAGGGTGAAGTGAACACAAGCTGGAGGATGCAGCCAGTGTCTCCAACGCCTGTTGCCATCCTGCTGCCACCTCACAGAGTGGGCATGGACCCACCCCCCAAGACCACCAGCTGGGTCTTCACTGCTCTGACCTCCCCGCAAAGGGAAAACCTTCCTGGCAATGCCAAGGTGGCTGGAGCAGTGAAGGGCTTCCTTGGAGTGAGGGGAGGGGGACACAATGGGGAATGGCTTGGCTGGGTAGTGTGGTGGGAATTGTGGGGTCATAGCCAAAAAATCAAAGATTGAGAAAGTATTAGTTACGTTAATCCCCAAAAATGTGCTTTCCTCCTCCCGGGATGTCCAGGTGATCGGGGAGGGGGGACAGGACTGGGATGGTGGCAGGACACCAGGCTGTGCCTGCACGGGTTTGCTGGGGGCTGAAATGCAACTCCCGAGTGTGTCCTGCAACCACGTCCCTTTTTATTTAAAAATGATAAAACCACTAATTAGAATTTTCTCTCTGCATTTGGCTTTGGAAAAAAAAATTAAAAATGTATAAGCCCCTCTGTACTGCATATGTATATTTTATTGCTGCATAATTGGGATCTTCATTAGTTCCCTGGGTGGTGAAGTGACAGGCTTTTCATGTGCTGCAGACACTAATGCAGTGTGATACAGTTCTCTTTTGCTTTTTATTCCGAGATGCTCCTTCCTAAACACCCTCAGTGCTCCCTAATAAGGACTCATGTACCTTTTTGGGGGAACACTTTCTGCTGCAGCGTCACTGAAAGCCAAGGCTCTGATTGCAGCAGGAGCGAGGGCGGGGGGACATTCGGAGATTGAGAAAGTATTAATTATGTTAATCCCAAACCCCAGGGTATAATTGCTGCTGCTCTCAAACAAAATGTTACTTTTATCTAAATTACTAAAGTGGGAGAAGCACAATCGAGTTTAATTTAGTGCTGGTGGTGCCGAGGGGAGGGGGCCGGGGGGCTCAGCACGGGCACTGCTCCCTCCTTGAGAGGAACAGGGACCTTCCCCGGTCCAGAGGGGACTGACCCTGCTCCATCAGAGGCAGGAGAGAGAGAGGAGACCGGAGTAAACTTCCAGGAGGAAGAGTGACAACTCTGTAAGGGAAATTATAGACCCAGCCCTTTTCTCTTCCCTCTTTTCTGCCAGAATTCAGAACCCTCATTCCCTGAGGAAACTGCAGAAGGCTTTTCCCTGCAAGCTGCTGAGAGCAGCTCTCAACCAGGCAGATTTCATGTTGCTCCTGGTCCCTCACATCTTCTAGAGGTTGGTCACTGATGATTTCCGTGTTCTGAGGCAAATAAAAAATCATATCTTTGTGGCCCAGAAGTGCAGAGGGTGGTGAAAATTCACATCACACCAAAAGGGATAACGAATCATAGAATCACAGAATGGTTTGGGTGGGAAGGGACCTTAAATCTTATACTGTTCCACTCCCAAGTAAAGCTGAGGCAGGTACTCTGCAGCAAACAGGGGTTCCTGTGGGGTGAGGAATAGGGAACAGATTGGGTATAGAATCATCTCGTTCCACCCCCTGTCATGAGCAAGGACGGACACCTTCCACTAGACCAGGTTGCTCCAAGCCCTGTCCAACCTGGTCTTGGAAAAAACAACTTCCTAAGACAGTCCAGCCTTATGGACTTGGAGCATGAAGTGCCCAGTACCAGCAGCATCTCCCTGCTCATCTCAGCAGGGAGTGCTGGTCATCCCACCTCTCCTCTTGTCTCCATCTCTTCCTTCCCCCCCAGCTCACCACTCTGTTGCCTCTCCAGCCTCCTGGCCCAGGTCATGGCAGAGCTCAGGTCTCCACAAAGCACATTTCTCACCTTCAGGCATAAAAATTGTGGTGGGCTTTGCAGCTGTAAAGGGACAGAGAGACATTCAGTGAGGGGAAAGTGGGTTGTGAGATGGTCTGGTCAGAGTCAGAGGAGGTGAAGGGCACAGCTCTGCCCGTGGGACTGCTGGGTCACCCCTACAGCTGAGAAGCTTCTTCCACCCTGTCATGGTTTGAGATAGCCCCAAAATCCAATCCCCTAGTCTAAGCCCCCTCCCACATCTCAACCTAATGTGAGATGGGTTTTTCCAGACAAAACACACCAGACTCAGAATGGGGAAAGGGAATATATTACAATGACTGTACAATAAATACCATATCACATTATACACACGATCACAATATCTCTACCATGACATACAGTATTTACAATGGACCAGATCTCTTCTCCCCTCCAAATAAAAGTCCAGGAGGGAAAGAAGGACAGATCCCTTCCAGTCTCTGAACAGCAGGAGCATCTTCCAAGGCAGCAGCTTTCTTCCCATGCATGCAGCAGCTGTGGCTGGCTTCCTGCCAGCACTCACGAGGGAGGTATCCAAGCCTCTCTCTCGGCCCCATCGCCTCACAACCGAGGGGTCTTCCATGGGCTTCGTCACCCCAGACAAGGTCGTTTCACCACGGTCATATCACGAGACACAGGGGGTCTTCGTGACGGTCTGGTATCTCCAGGAGACTCAAGCTCCCGCAGGGCCTCTGTGCCCTGTTCTCAGGCTGCCAGCGTGGCAGCAGTGCGAGGGGGGAGCCAAGGTCAACTCCCCCCGCATTCCATCTGGCCATCCCAGTCCAGCTCCGGGACATCTTTGAGCTTCTTAGCTCCTCTCTCTAGTGCTGCATGTCCAAAACTACTCTCCAAAATAGGAGTCCATATCCCTCTTCTCTAAGAGGGGTCTCAAGGGAGTTTTGGGGTCTGGTATCAGTCTTACCCCAAACTCTGTCTGTAGCTCTGCTGCTGGCTCTCTCTCTCTCCCTTTCCAGGAGTCCTCTCTGCGATGCTGCATGTCTCTGTTGCTTCTCCGGTTCAGGTCTTATCTGTCCTGGCTCTGTGCCACCGTTTCTCTGGTCAGTGCCGGCTGCTGCTCTGCGCCCATGGAGAAAAGCATCTCCCGGCATAACTACAGACACTTAGTCCAGTCCAAGACTGTTCCAAGTCTCTGCAATCCCCCCAGCCGGGGGCTGGGAGGGGGCCAGAGGCCCCGAGGGGCTCAGAGCCCCTACCTCGTGGCTCACAACATGGCCATCTCTCCTACCACCACCCAAAACTACCACACATCTCTTCCGGTGCTTGTGATATGTTTACATTTTTGCAGGAGCGCCCATTGGGCAAAACTTCAAAACTTCCAGGGGTTTCCACCCCTTGGGGTCTACCACTTTTCAGCCTCAGGTAGAAAAACCAAGGTCCAAACCACCACACACCCAAATCTACCAGACAGCTGGGAACATCAGGGGCAATTCACTGGGAGACAAGAGCACTCAGGAATCTGATCTATATTTATTATTTCAAGTGGGTTTGTGTTTGGTGAGGTTCTGGTGACCTCACACATCACATTTTTTCAATTCACTATGACAAGCTCTTAAAATAAAAGGTACAATGTGCTTATGCCAGACAAGTTGTTTTCCTGACCAGCCCTGACTGTGCTCACCAGGACCTAACAACCTGGTAGAAGGAGCTTCTGCTGCAACCAACAGCATGAGGGATGAAGAAGAAAGCCAAGACACTGCAGAGTCTGTCAGGGGCTGGTCCTGTCCTCGAAGCCTGTGCCAATGATGCTTGTTCAGTGATTCATGAGAAGCTCATTAGATCGTAGAGTTACTGGGAAAAAAACACCTGCACACCATGAGATACACTCATGTCACTGCTGAGCCAGATGTGACATCAGCATACATTTTAAAAAGTGCATTTTTTAATTCTAAAACATTGTTGACAAATACGTGTCCCAGTTTTTTAAAAGACTGCTCATATTTTCAGTTCCCTGAACAGAATAAAGATCAGCTTTTTCCTGTGTTGTCAGAAATCCTAATCCTCCACTGTCCACTACTGCAATTAGTGCTTCTGTTAAAATATCTGACTGAGAATCCCTATACCATGGAAGTCCCCAGACTCTCATCAGGTGTAATAAGAATGGAAGAAGGGATGTTCTGAGGCAGATCCATCCTCCTCATCACCTGTCCCTGCTGATGGTCACCATGGGATGCCCAGAAGAAACAAGACAGGGAGGGCCATTTCCCTGGTGAGTCTCCCCACTTCCAGTAGAGTTTGGCTCAAGGGTTTTTTGCTGAACACTCTTTTCAGAAAATGTCCTTTTCATCTAGAAATTGGTTTCCCTGCCTTTGGACCCTGTTTGTGCCTTTGGACTCTCTGACGTGCTCAGACACCTTGTTATGAAGGGAACTGTGCTTTCTCAGGGGATCGCTGGCTTTAAACTTCTTCCCTGATGATTTGAGATGGTTTGTGTTTGGGAGAACAGCAGAATTACTGTTCTCTGCTCACTCCCTCTGTGTCACTCATGATTTTGTAGATATTTGCACACCACAATCTTTTCTCTTCCCTGTGCAACCACCCAAGCTGAGGTGTGAAAGTCGTTCTAAACCTTTTGTCATCCTTCTCAACCATCCCTAAAGTTCTTCTAGTTTGCAGAAGGATTTTTGTGGCAGTTTTAATAGGAATATACACCAGAAATATACCTAACATTCAAAATACAGTCATTCCACTGAGTTATAAAACTCTTCAAGTATTTTTAATAAATTGGCAAAAATTCTCAACCTTCTAATTTTTCACACATAAGTAGAGGAAGTGACAGATTTCCCAGCACAATTGTCTCCTGTTTGCTCCTATTGCTTTCTTTCTTTCCCACCATTTCCTTTCTGAGCATTACCAAGGGTTGCACTGGTGTTCCCAAGAACTCCCTATAATGATTAAATCTTTAAGCATCTTCATGTTATAGCTTTATGCATCTTTGTATCATGTGTGGCACGGCACATGGCCATCCCTGGGATTAACTCCTCCCTCCCCTCACACCCACAGGGACCATCAGGAACCACCCTGGGTTGTATCAAGTGCCCTGTGGTGCCTGTGAATGGATCACCGTGGTGGGATTTGGCTGGGAACACCAAACCAGGAAAAACAAGCCAATGTAATGTTGTAATTAGTGAATTCCACTGCCCAGAGAGGCTCCCTGGCACTGTTCAATTTGCTGCTGTAGGTACATCCCCCTGGCTCCAGCATCCTGAGACACAAAGGTTTTTATTCCTGAAATTTTTCATGTCACCGAAGGGGCCATTGTACCATATAAGGACCTTTCCTGGTATCCCACAACTGGGAAAACTTAATTTGAAAGCTTTTTTGGAAATCTAAATATTCAAGGCTACATCTGTTCTCACCTGCAGGGTCTAGAATTGCTCTGCTGGTCAATTTTGGATAAGATAACACCTTGTTCTGCCTTTTGTCTGCTTATTTTGTTCTTTATTACAGAGTCTTCCAGATTTCCTTGTAAAAAATCAGATTTCCCATTTTACAGCTTTCTATATTTCTCCTTCAAGCTTTTTTAATAAATTGGCAAGAAATTCTCAGCCTTCTAATTTCTGGTGCATAGGTAGATTGAAGTGACAGATTTCCCAGCACAGTTAACAGACTGGAATTTCATTTTTTCATTCCTTTGCAGCTCTTTGGAAAATACCATCTGGTCCTGATGAATTTTTATTATTCAATTTTTAATTTCAGGCCTAAAATATAAAACAGTTCCTCATACTCATCCCTTGTAATGAAAATTCCCCATGTGGGAACATGACTAAATTCTTGTGTTTATTTAAATTTCCTGCCGTGCCCTTTCACAGTTCTCCCACTGAATTCTGATCTTCCATGAGCTGTACCATGGCACAGACTTACCTTCCAAAGCCTGAAAAATAAATGATATCATGAGTTTTAATGTTTTTAGCAAGTTCTTCCTCAAGCACAACTTTGGCCCACGTTAACATGAGTTTACATTAACTTGCCAGAGTTATCCTTTGAGTTCCACTTGCTTCTTTTATGCTGCTTTAGAAGTTTGGCCAGAATGACTTTTGTCCATTTAAAGTTTCTAATAATGTTTCAGAGCTTCTAATATGGTTTATTTCAAAAGTATCCCCACTGCTTTCAATCATTTTGCCCTTCTAGCCATTCCCTTTAAATTCCCTTTTAACTAGTCTCCTCTCTTTTTTTTTTATAGAGTCCCTTTAAACTTTATCAGAGCCAATTCTGCCTTTCCCCCCTCTCTCCTACAGAGTATTGAACTTCAGTCTATTACAGCCACTCTTCTGTGGGAATGGTTTTTGATAGTTAGACCTTGAACCAGATCTCCTGGACTGCTCCACACTAAATCAAAGGTTGCTTCTCCTCTTTCCTACCCTCTGAAGGAACAGCTCTTAGGTTGCCTGACAATGCAGTCTCAGCACCTCACCCTTTGTTACAGTCACTAATCACCATGGGGGCAATGGAAGTCTACTTTTATTTTTGTGTTTTCAGCCCTGAGAGACCAACTAACACTGCTCAGGGCTCACTGACCCCGTGCACCATCACTGAGCTGGCCCGTGGAGCTCAGCACAGCCACCACATCATTTCCTACCACATGTGCAGGAAACTGCCATCCACAGGAATTGCTGCCTGTGGGCACAGTGAACTTCTTTACCTTGTTGACCTTTAAGTGTCTCCTCTCCACTGACACCCATTACTCTGTTGTTACCACATGAGACACCCTGTTACAGACTGAGAGAGCTGGGCCTGTTCGGCCTCCAGAGGAGACACTGAGAGGAACCACATCCATGTCCATCAGGGCCTGCAGGGAGGGGGCAGAGCATGGACCAGGCTCTGCTTGGGGGGCCCAGCAATGGCACAGGAGGAACGGGCAGGAACTGATGCCCAGGAAGTTTCACCTGAACACAAGGAAGAACTTTGCTGTGCAGTGACCCAGCACTGAACAGAGACCTGAGAGGGTGTGGAGTCTCCTCACTGGGGATATTCCGGAACCATCTGGACACAGTCCTGTGCCATGTGCTATGGGATGACCCTGCTGGAGCAGGGAGGTGGGACAGGTTCCCCACTGTGGTCCCTTCCAGCCTCACCCATCCTGTGACTCTGTGACTGTCATTCCGTGATATGTCCCACTGGTCACTGTCTCTCTGCCAGGTATCTACAAGGCCTGGTAACTCAATACTTTCCTTTAGAATTGAGTCTCCAGTTCACCTATCCTAATATTTGAAATTATAGGTTTCAAATTGCTACATGTAAGTCTTTGCTGTTGGTTCAGCTGTCTGGATTTTTCTGTGGTATTGGTAAATGTCACCTCCAGCCAAGGTCTGTTTTGGTTGTGTGAGAATCTGCCTCTCATAGACATGCTCCACCAATTCCAAACATTTATTCCACTTTTAGCAGGTCCAGACCCTGATCCCATACACATTTTTCTCAAATCTGAGCCTTGAGCCTTCTCCTTCATCTGCTCTGTATTCATTTCTGAGAGCATTTTGGAAATTATACTGTTGAGATCTTACGTCATATTCTCATTAGCAAATTAAACTGTGTATCTTAAACTTCTCTCCTGTTCCTCCCTGGGCCCTCACACAGATTCTGCCTTTGGCTTCACTCAGCACCAGGAGACACTTCAGGAGATCTGCACCTCTGTGTCCTGCCCTGTGGCCCTCCCAGAGCAGCTTCCAACCATCCAACAATGGGATCCTCCCCACTGCATCCTCCATCCAGGACACTGCATCCTGCAGCCAACATTTTGTGATGCCCATTGGGCAGGTGGTTGGGTGGGTTCATTGGGCAGGTGTCCCTCACCTCTTGGATTTCCACACCCACCTCTGTGATGGTGGAAACAGAACAGAAATCCAAACCTTACTTGAAAAACAAAAATGTGGGTTGGATTTGTTAAAAGTTATTAGCAATGAATGTGACAAATTAGAATTAATCCCCCTAAAGGAGTAGCTGCAGCTTTCTCAACAGCTCTTGATAAGATTGCTTGAGAATTGGGATGACTTGCCAATATTCTTTTCCAGCAAAAGAAAATTTAGAAATTGAGCCAAACCACTATAGAAAATTCTATAGTGAACTATTTCTAACAGTTTTGTGAAGATCAGAACCTTAACCAGCCTCACTAGGGAGAACATCCTCTTCTAGTACCTCTGTTTTTGTATTTTTATTGTTAGGAAATGAACTTTTGGTTTACCTGTATCAAATCCCCAAGGAGTAGAAGAAATTAATCCTGGAGACCAGAAACCAGTCTGTATATAGATGACTTACTCCTGATGTTGGAACCACAGGAGAATCAGATGCAATGGAGATGGTGGAGAACAGGATTCCCAGGGAGTTGGAGAAGCAGGAAATGATGCCCCTAGAGTGATAAAACACAAAGACTTAATTGAAAGATTCTTATAAATGAAAATGTATACACCCAAAATGGTTTAAAATGAAAACTAAATGGTTTGAAACTGAAAGAGGGCAGAGTTAGATTTTGGGAAGAAATTCTTCCCAGTGAGGGTGGGGAGGCCCTGGCACAGGGTGCCCAGAGAAGCTGTGGCTGCCCCTGGATCCCTGGAAGTGTCCAAGGCCAGGTTGGACAGGGCTTGGAGCAACCTGGGCTAGTGGAAGGTGTCCCTGCCCCTGGCAGGGGGTGGGACTGGATGAGCTTTAAGGTTTCTCCCAACCCAAACAAGTCTGTGGTTCTGTGGTTCTATGAAAATTCCTGCCCAAACATGCTCTTAGCAACGGAAATGGTCAAAGGTTTGAGCAGGTGGGATGTGGCCTCTCAGAAAATCTGTCTTGGTTAGAACAAGCTCTTACGATCCAGGTTTAAAATCCTGCCCTGACCCTTGTGCTGCCCCAGCACCTACTGCCATCACTCAGGATGGAGGTGAAACACTGGGATCCATCCCTGGATTTCTGCAGGAATGGACAAGGCTCGTGGCAGTTCTCAAAGCAGCTGAAGTGACACGTGAGCAGCCACCTCCTCCATTAGTGCTGGACCCCTTTTCCTCTCACAGAAATTAACTCTGAATGCTGTGGTTTGTATAAATGTGCTCTGGTATTACAAACAAACTTATCATGGGAACATATTTCTATCCACTGATGGCTTTTGAACTACTCCCAGTGGTATTTTTCTTCCACTACTCATTATTTATGGTGAATAAGCCATCCCATAGTTCACCTGGTACCTGAGTGACTGAAATGTGTATGGATAGGTGAGGGATGGCAGGGTGTTCCCAAGCTGGCCAAGCAACCACACACAGAATCCCTGTCAGTGCACGTGTCCTGGGAAGGGAGTCAGGGTGACAGTGCTGCTTGTTGGGAAAGAAACTGGGAATTCACTGAAAATCTCACAGCACAACAACAAAGACAACTCCCTGCATACAATTTGGGCAATAAAAGCTCAATAAAAGCTGGTTTTTTTTTTCCTTTTTAATACCATATGATTTTGACATCAACCAGTGTGGAATTAAAAGGGGCCACTAAAAAGAAACAAGATTGGGATTGAAGCTGGGTCTTCAGTGTCAGTAAGCCTGATTCAGCCCACAGCTGGTGTTCACACCCAGGACTGGGACTGGGGAGGGGACAAGTTCATCTTCTTGCAGAGTTCAGGGAGAAATCCCCCTTCAGAGGACACCAAATACTTGTGTGTGGAAAAGGTGGAATCTCTCCCTAAGCCCTGGCACTGACATCTGGCAGAGCAGAGGGAGGGTCTGAGCTGAAGAAGGAATGGAAATGAGGTACTGATGGTGTGGGAGAGCACCACTGCTCAGGGAGGGGCCTCGGATGCTGAACTGCATCACTCCAGCTGAGATCCTGGCCTGGCAGCTCCTCAGCCACCTCCAGAGGCCAAATGGGATAATAAAATATCTTTCTTTAGAAGGGGTCCCTTGAGCCTTGTCACATCCAGGTCCAAAAGCAATTTTCCAAGCACTTTTCAGCCAGGAGGACCCATTGCCTTGTTGAGACCCACTCCTGACTTTGAGAAAGGGCTTCACCCCTGCAAAAAGGCAAATTCTTGGTGTTTGGTTAGAGTATGTCCTCCAAAAATGAAGCCCAGACCTGAACAGCTCTGAGGAGACGGAGGTCACTCACCTTCCCTCAGGACTTTGTGCCAGTTTTCACCACCTCCACTGGTAAAATCTTGTGGCTTATTTAGTCTGAATTACTCCAGTTCCAGCTCCCAGCCATTAGTTCTTATTATGTCTTTCTCCATTACACTAAAGAGTCCTTTAGTCCCTGGTATTTTCTCCCTGTGCAAGTACTTACAAAGTACTCCAGTCACCTCTCACTTTCATTCTACAATTTAATCAAATTGTGCTTTTAAAAATCAGTCACTTTAGGGCAATTTCTCCCGTCCTTAAATTATTTCTGTGGCTCTTTTCTGAACCTTCTCCTGTTCCTGTACCCTCTTACAAGCACAAACATCAGACTGGCATCTCATAATCCAGGCTTGATGTGAACATTTCCCTATGGAGGGAAGAAATCTTTCCTTGCCCACCCCTGTGTTAACAAACACAACATTAACTCTTTGTGCACTGGCAGCTCACATTTGCTCACTTGCTCACAATGGTCTTCAATCCATTTTTGAAGCCACCATTTTCCAGGAGGTCCTTTTTGCCTTTTAGATGGATAAGTTTGCATTTGGCTTCACATCCTTACCTGTGATCCCAGGCACTCAATTATCTCCCTGGGCAGGTGCATTGCAAACATCTGCTGCATCCAGGCAACGTGCTTCTCAAACCTACTTCCAGTTCCAGCAGGAAAAGAAATCAGACTTGTTTGACAGGATCTAATTGCTATAAAACCATATGGACCAACGTTTGTTGATTTTCTAGGTGTTCAATTTGTGGAGGAGCCATTATTTTTCACAGGACCAACGCCAGGCTCACTCTCTTAGAAATAACTCATCCCACTACCCCAGCTTGAATATCAACAAGTATTAAAAATTCACATCAGAGTAGAAGAAGTCTCCTCTACCTGTTATTTTAAGATGCTGAAGAGTAATGTTAAATGTTCTGATCAAACAGATGATGCTTAATGTTACCCAGACATGCAAAGGGCCAGAAAAAATACATCTATGTGCATTGACAGACACTTTACTGAGGGATTCAGTGCCCACTCCTGCCCTCTAAGTGCCATTTTGATGTTTGAATGCATATTTTTGGGGCATCTGGAAAGGAGAAAAGCCAGCTGGAGGCTTTCTGTATGTATTTTGTTAATTCTTTATTTATAAACCCCGACTGCCACATCTGAGTGCAGGCAGAGGGAGTGTCAGACAGGCTCATGTGCAGGTCGTGGTGCTGGGGCTGAAATTATGAAATTACTTGCTGGTTGTATTCAATATTATAACAACAATAAATATATATATGTAAGGCCAGGTTGGACAGGGCTTGGAGTAACCTAGGCTACTGGAAGGTGTCCCTGCCCACGGAATGAGATGAGTTTTAAGGCCCCTTCCAACCCAAATCAATCTGTGATTCTCTGATTCTCAGCTGAGCAGCTCCTGGAGAATCAGGTTTCTGTGCAGTGCTGCCAGCTCAGAGTCTTCAGACTTCTCTCTCTCTTTTCAAAAAAACCCTGTATGTATGAAAAGCATTTGTAATTATCATACAGTGCAGCACATTAGCACAGATATAGCTACAGTTCTGTCACTTTGTAGTGATAATAGTGTATTGTTGGTGCTGTGTTTCCCCTACAATGACAGCACGCAAGGAACATTAGTGCCTGGCAGCCCAGATGCAAAGATACAGCATTATTTTGGTACAAATATGGGGGTAAATGTAACAGATTTATGGCGTGTACAACATACACTGTTGGATTAGAGCACAACAGCCCTTCCTTCCTATGCCAGGAGTGAGGCTGTGGGAGGAAATGGTGACTATTCCATGTATTATAGATCCAAATTACTGCAGGAGAACACAGCAGAATAAGGTCTGTATTGACCATGCACTCAGATTGCAAAATAAATGCAAGTTGTGCAGCAACACTGACAGGAAAGATCCATGGAAGTGACTGAAGAGGAGAAAGGTTGTCACTGTGGAGGGGCAGATAAACTCAGACTGACCAAATCTCAGCCCCAGTGTCAAGCAGTCCCACCAGCTCTGTGCCTCTCATGGGTCAGGAGGGGCTGGAGACACCCCAATCCCCCCTTTCCTTTTGCTCTGCCCTCTCTCTGCATCTTCTCTGTCCTTCTGTGGTTGCTGTTGTTGATCATCAGTCAGACAGTGGAGAGGAGCCCACTGCTCACCTGGGCACTTCCCTGAGCCTGGCTCTGAAAGGATCTTCAGGGATTTTCCAGGGCAGACAGTCTGGGACGCTGAGTTCCCACCCCAGTGCCGGAAATCTCACTCTTAAATAGGTTGTGGGATCTTCCCAGCATGGTGACAGCACCATCTGTGCAAAGTACCTGCCTTCACTCCTGTCTTACTGGAACAGCCTCTGCTGAAGGAGAAGCAGCTCCACATGAACATGGTGTAAATCTGCAATAACACAACTCTGCCCCTGCTGTGCACAGAGGGGATCCCATGGACAGGGATTTATCCTGCAACCAGCACTGGTGTCCATCTCGCCACCCTGGCATCCTCAGAACTGGCAATCATGGCCTGAAGGAGGAAATTCAAAGGTTGACCCAGGGGGGAGAGTGTCCTCTGGCAAACAGGAGCTGCTGAACAGAGCAAACCCTGGCTAGTCCCAGTCCCAGGCTGGGACAGCTCCAGTGATCCTCTGGAGCAGCTCAGGAGGACAAAACCCAGCATGAACAGCCTGCAAGGGAACCTTGCTTGCATTTTTCCAGACTTTCTTTGCTTCTTTTAGCATCAAGGTAAAATCCTGACAGTCCTGAGGGAGCTCCTCCTGAGTGTGGGGCTGTGGCTGCTCCACCCCAGCCACTCTGCCAAGAGCTGACAAACATCGACCACATGCTTTTACAACAGATTGTAGAGACTTGGTGGGAGTTACTGTATCTGGCATAAATTTTCTACAGCCCCCAGACCATGGATCCTCAGCCCTACATTCAACTTTCTGCCTCTTTCATCCTATATCTACACTTCCAGCTGCAGGCAGGGTCACCAGACCTGTGTGATGGGCAGGGAGTCACTATTTTCTCCTGACACTTGGCGTTTTTATGATATTCTCAGAGGAAACCCATCTGGAAGCAGAGACAGAGCCTAGAAAATATCAATCCCAAAGGTTTTCAGCTGTCTCCAGCTGCAAGGCTTGGAGACAGGCGGTTGGAAAGGTAAGGATCAGTAGCCTGATTGCTCTCATGGGTGGTTCTACTTTCTCTGTACTTTATGGACTCTGATATTAATATTTTGCTGATTTAGGGTGACACAAAAGCCACAATGTGTCTGAAACAACACAAAGAGGTGAAGAAAGCAGACAGCTGCTCTGGCCAGCTTTGGTGTCCCAAAGAAAACCCTCGAATAAGCACCACTGGTGGCTCTTGGGTCTTCCCTCTGCTCCCTGTACATTCCCCATCATCCTCCTGACAACCCCATGGGCCATTGGCTGTGGCAAAGGAAGGGAGCAAAGACGTTTTTAAATTATTTGGCTCTTTGTTATTGGGTGAGTTCTACCTCTTGTGCCCTCTGAGCTGCAGTCATCTCTCTGCACCTCAACTGCAAGGGGCACCAGGAGCTCCTCTGAATTGCTTCTTTATGTGAGTTTTCCTTCCTTGAGGAACATGGGAAGATGTTGATTGAAGATCCAGGTTAAAAGGGGTGGTTTGGCCTGCTCACCCCGTTGCAAAGGTTGCCTTTTTCAGTAGCAAATTAAGAAGATTGATTGATCTAATTTTTCTGGCATTTTCCAGCTGCTTTGTCACACAAGGTCACTTCTTTGGCAGCCTCATGCTAAACCTTTCTGAGACACTGCTGCCAGGAAATTCATTATTTAAGGAGAGAGTTTCAAAGCAAAGTCTGGGTTTCCCTGTGTCATGACCTCTGATGGGTTTTCCACCAGCTGGTGACATTTTCCTTCTGCAGCTCCTCCAGCTCAGCTCAGGAGAGCTGCAGAGGGCAAAACACCAGGCAGCTCTCCTGGCATGGGCTGTCTCAGCTGCCACAGCTTGCTTCAGGTTTCCAGACTTAGGGAGGACTGAAGAAATGGAGGGGCTCCATAGCAGCCTAGCAGACATCCATCCATCTATCCATCCATCCATCCATCCATCCATCCATCCATCCATCCATCCATCCGTCCATCCATCCATCCATCCATCCATCCATCCATCCATCCATCCATCCATCCATCCATCCATCCATCCGTCCATCCATCCATCCATCCGTCCATCCGTCCATCCGTCCATCCATCCATCCATCCATCCATCCATCCATCCGTCCATCCGTCCATCCGTCCATCCNTCCATCCATCCATCCATCCATCCATCCGTCCATCCGTCCATCCGTCCATCCATCCATCCATCCATCCATCCATCCATCCGTCCATCCGTCCATCCATCCATCCACCCATCCATCCATCCATCCATCCATCCCTCCATCCATCCATCCATCCGTCCATCTGTCCATCCATCCATCCATCCATCCATCCGTCCATCTGTCCATCCATCCATCCACCCATCCATCCATCCATCCACCCATCCATCCATCCACCCATCCATCCATCCACCCATCCACCCATCCATCCATCCATCCCTCCATCCATCCTTCCCACTGACAGCCCAGCAGATCCTTTGATACTTCTCTCAGCTGGAGCCAGGTGGCCCCTGCATCTATTAAAGATGAACACGAAGCAAAGAAGGCTCAAATGTCCCTACTGAGTGGTCTAGAATTGCTTGACCTTGCTCCAGGTACCAGGGCAGGAGGAGGGGAGGTGACACCACCACCACCACTATTTCTATTTCTATGGGTGGGCACATTGTCACATTTGAGGACCCTCTTGGAGACCTTGCCCACCAATGTCAGCCCTGGCTGTTGCAATGTTCCAGGGTGCACCCACTGACTCATTTGGTCAAGCTGGGGGGAATCAGGTCCCACATCAATGTCAGAGCAAATGAAACCAGCACATGGTGTGAGATCTACAGAGGTGGCCAAGCTCCCCTGGGACACCCTGACCAGCAATCCAGTTGTGTCCCAGCAGGTCTTGCAGCCTTGATGGCCCCCACGTGTTCCATGACTCCCACATCTTTTGCCCTCCACAGTGCAGTTGTTGCTAACACAAACCTCTCCTCTCTCCCTGCCAAGCCATGGCGCCACAGTCCTGAGAGGCTGAGGAGACCTCACCTCCATTCAACATCTGGATCAAAATGCAGTTTTCTGGTGCTGCCCACTATGTTTTCTTGTAACTTTTCCAGGAGGATGAGGCAGTTTCAACTGAGCTGTCCCAGGCAGCTTTCCTCAGCCCTGGGCTGCTCTCTGGGTGTAGTTGGCCCATGTGATGTCTGACTTCTTAGTGTCCGTTGCGGGGGTGGTCAAGGGAGCCTTCTGAGGTCAGGTCCTTACCCTCAAGACCACTCAAATCTGTGGAATTTCCTCCTCCTACAGATCTGGATTTCAGCACAGGAGATGCTCTTGGCTGCTCTATCCTCTCCATGAGGTGTCAGGTGAAGCCCCCTTGGGGTTTGTGCCCATTTAGTGTGAGGTGCCACGCTGACACGACTCAGTTCAGCCTGAGGGAAGGTGCAGCGTGTTCTCCCTCCTCCCCATCAGACAGGCCCCTTTCAGCCCAAGATAGTGAGGAAGAAGCTTAAGCTCATTCGAAATAAGTCACTGCAACCACACTAAAAAGGCCTTTGCGTTGATTGAATTGGTTTAACTGGACCAGTTCACCTCTCTGTGTTATCACCCAGATCCTCCTAAGAGAGAATTTTTGTTTCTACAAATAGCAGAATCACAGCCTGGTTTGGGTTGGGAGGGACCTTAAAGCTCATCTCATTGCATCCCCTGCCATGGGCAGGGACACCTTCCACTAGCCCAGGCTGCTCCAAGCCCCATCCAACCTGGCCTTGGACAACTGCGGGTCCAACATTCCAGAGCAGAGGAAAATAAGGAAAGGGACACTCTCAGTGACCTTGAGGCAGATGTACATCCTGAAAGGACTCTGTAATATAGAAGACACTCTACTGAGCCACAGAATTATGGTATTACATGTTCTGCTTCTGTAATTACACTGTTTCCACAGTAAACTCAATTTTTGGGGGTTTAGATCTTTCCTTAAGAGAGTGAACAGCAATGACCTGTTTCTGCATTCTGAGCAGGTTTTAAGGTCATTATGTGAGTGTTAACTTTCTGCTCAGTATATTGTAATGGAACGAGTCTTTCAGAGTAAAAACATTTCACAGTATTGGCAAAAATGAGCATATTAATCTCAATTTTTGCATCTACTTAATTTCAGGAGTTTTTATAATTAAATGTTTGGTTGCTCTGGCAAATGGAAGAAGCAAATCCTTGCCATCATGAAAACAATCTTATTCCATCTGTGTGCTCTGCTGGGGACGAATGAAAATAGCTTTACAAGGAACTTCTCCTTAAAAAGGCAGAGGATGATTTTTCCGTACTGGAAGAGCAGATGGGTGTTATTTTCTCAATGTACTCTCTCACAGGCTTTGGATCTTGCTCTCCAGCTGGTATCCCATGATCACCTCATTAAGAACATGTGCTCTCCAAGGTAATTGCACATTTCCCTGCACTGCTGGATTGAATTCTCCTACAGCATCGAGGGTGACCAAACACTCCCAGGGATCCACCACCCTGGAGTTCAAACTGAGCAGTGAGGAGAGGGGGGTGAGGAGCAGAGTGGTGGCCATGGGGATGAGGCTCTTTATGGGTGCACGAGGGGACCAGGACACACCAAGACTTTTGCTTCCCACAGGTGAAGGGTGGGAGCCACCACACACACCACCCTTCCACAGGCACGTGACTGCCTTCTCTAGGCAACAAAACTGCCCAGGAGACCACAAAATACATTGAGAAGAGTTTGGCTCACAGTCTGGTTCACAGTCATTGCCTTTTTTCCTAGAAGGAGACCATTATATTTTGTAGGATTCCCTTTGGGATCGTTGCTCAGGTGCACAACTGCAGAACAAATCAGGACAGTGTTTAAATTTAGCTTCTCTCAGCCGTATGATTTTACCTTCACTTAGAGCCAGAATTTCTTTTCCTTTAGGTAACCACCACTCTAGAGAGAGAAAAGTGGATTATTCCCAGAGATATAGGTCTTGCACATGGTCACCCACCTGGGACTGGTGACCCCACAACTGGAAATCATTTCCTATTGGGGAGCTCCTCTGTCAAAACACTGTTGACACATTGGGCAGGTGGCAAAAAATGAGAATCATTCAGAGGCTCTAAAACAGTATTATAATAAAAAATAACCTCTCAAACTTTTTTACCAGTCCAAAAGATGTAACTTAAACATTTCAAGTTCTGCCATGGGGAGAGGAGCTTGAACAGTGGATGATTCTTGGACAGAGTAGGAACAGGCAGATTTATCCAACAGTCAGAGCCAACAGCCAGGTAGACGTGTACAGTTTTTAGTAGCGATGTTTGTGGAGAGGTAGGGATCATGAAAATGGCATGCCTGGGGACACAGTGGATTTTTCATCACTTAAATCAGATCTTGCCATCTTTTCAGAGGCATTAAATTGAAGTTATTGATTTGAGCTGTGAATTACTGGTGAGAATCTTTGGCCTCTGTTAAGCAGAAGGTCCAAACTGCAGTTGCTGGTCCTTTGTGGTCTGAAGTCCATGAATTCCTTTCTTTCAGCATCTTTTTCAGTCCAGTGATGAGAATGTTCACATCTTTCAAACCATACATGAGAGGAGCTAAACTTCTTAAGCACTGTCCTGAATTACTTTGCTGATAATTGGGGTTGGGAGCAGCTGAGCTGAGGGATACACAGACACAGACCCACTGCAGGAGAGCAGAGTGGACTTCTTCAGAAACACGTCCCTGAATGTGCTCCAGCAGCTCCAGTCTCCATCTGCAGAACAGAATCACACCCTGGGTGCTGCCTGGGGGTGAGATGGGACATGAGCTGCCTTGTTCCTCCTGCTACAAGGGGGACAACACTCAGGGCAGTGGAGACTGCTGAAAAATTGTGAAGAGAGGATGAGGAACAGCGGAGAAAGGAACAGAAAAAGGGGCTTGAATGGTGTCAGACCTGATGATTGGGCTGTAGTTGGTTGAACTGGGCTGTGAGTTTTCCTTGCTCATGTTCTAGAGAACATGTGCTCGTGGCTGCCAGGGAACAGGGAGCCTTTCTTACAGCAATCAGCTGAAAACCTGGGTCTGAGCCAGCAAAAAAGAGTTTATTGTTTGTAAATCTACCTGGGAGCATCAGGGAGGGAGAGGAGCTCCTTGAACTCTGAGCCCGTGGTGGCACAGAACAGATGGATTGGCAGGTGGATGGAGCCTGTCACCCAGAAGGATCCAAGCCCCAGAGAACTGGGGTTTGGGCAGGACAGGCAAGAAACCAAACTGATTTCCAGATGGCAAGGAAAACTTTCATGAGCAGGAATGGCATGAACATGGTGCAGTCCTTTTACTGAGGGACACGAAGGATCATAGAAGAGTTTGGGTTGGGAGGGACCTTTAAAGCTCATCTAGTCCAGCTGGACCAGTTTGCTCAAAGCCCCATCCAACCTGACCTTGCAGGTTTCCAGGGCTGGGGCATCCACCACCTCTCTCACACTTAAGATCCTTCCATTTTATTTTTCACTCCTAAATTTCCCAGGTTCCAGCAGCAGAGAGAAATCTTCCCTGAAGCAAAGGATTCCTACTGTAATACAGCACAGCAGCAGAACAGATCCACCAGCAAAGGAGAAGCAAAAGAGACACAGCTCTGACTTCAAAACCAAAGGAGGTCAGAGTTGAGAGGAAAAAAGGAAGCAAGAGGAAGGTGTTCCTGAAGCAGATATTTCAACACTTCTTTCAAAAGGACCCAACAGAGCCAGGTCAGAGAGGTACCTGCTGCTGGCAGGGCTGTCACCAACCCACCCTTCCTGTGGTGATGCTCCCCTTGCACCCTGAAGCCAGGTAGTGAATCTCCTCCTTGTAAAGATGACAGGACATGCACTCCAGCATCTTTAGAGTAGCCAATTTTACTAGTTTTACCAAGAAAATTTCAGAGTGTTTTGATGTATCTTCAAGACAGAGCACTTCCTGAAAAAATGAAGTGGTTTATTGACAGATCAGCTGGAAGCAGGCAGAGAAATGCTAGTTTTCCAGTGAATAAGAAAAAAGTGTCAGACTGGGATGAAATCAATGAAAAAATCTTTTC
This sequence comes from Lepidothrix coronata, assembly GCF_001604755.1. NCBI lineage: Eukaryota > Metazoa > Chordata > Aves > Passeriformes > Pipridae > Lepidothrix > Lepidothrix coronata. The sequence continues at coordinate 930,962 of NW_016690434.1, forward strand.
CTCTCCAGTTCTGTGGCCGCTGTGTTTGTGCACAGAGCCACTGAGGTCACAGTGAGGGTTTGCAGGACAAGGGTTAGCGAGTGGCTTGTGAGAATTAGGATTTTTTCCCAAGTAAAGTGAGAGGAAAGTGATTTCTGACCCTCCAATCCACTACCTCTCACAGCCCTGAGCTTCATCCCTGGAGCACCTTCACTCTCAGCAATGGGCTGGGTGGGTGTCACTGCAACCAGGTGAGAAATGTCTCAGCCCTGGGGAAGGGATCACCTTGTTCCCTGAGCAAACAGAGGAAGGAGTAAGGAAGAGACTCCCTGGTGCAGGGGCTGTCTCAGGTTGTCCTGCCTGGTTTTGCAGAAGTTCCCAGCAATGCCCTGGGTGCAGACAGGGAGCAGGGCAGAGCACAGTCTCTCTTCAGACCTTTATCAGAGTTCACATGGTTAACTGAAATATTTCTGCTCCTACAGCTTTAATCCATTCAGAGTAGTTCAGAAGCTTCTGATAATAAGACCTAATTTATAATTAGGCTTTATCAGTAATCAGTTAATTTATAGAACCCTAATTCTCACGAAGGTATTTCAGAGGCTTTGGTTATTACATTGTGGAGCTAATGCCCAGAGACAACCAAATCACTGTGATAGGATGGAAACAAATTTCAGGGTAATCCTGCTCCCTAACTACTTCAGTTATTTACTCTGGATTTCATGTAGTGGGTGTAACAGGGTGTATCATTTATGGCAGCAACCAGGGACAAGGAACTCCACTCAGACATGTCAGGAGTAGTGTGTCAGGTAACCTTCCCCCTGCCTTTAGCCAGCTCTAATCTGCTGGGGATTCCCAGAGCTCTGATACGTGCTGGGAAACAAGTCCCATGTGAGGAAAGGGAAGATGCTGGTGGGGAGGGAGGGAGCCAGGGCTGGATGGTGAGACATCACCTCCAAGGCTGAATGGACAGCCCATGGAGAACCACAGAAAGCTTCTCATCAGCCTCAGGTCTGGTGGTTCCAACACTGCCAGTCTGGATCAGTAAGAGTTCCCAAAAATTCCCTGGGGAGGTTTAGGTTAGGTATTGCTAAGAGGTTCTTCCCCCAGAGGGTGGTTGGGCACTGACCAGGCTCCCCAGGGCAGTGGGCACAGCCCCAAGGCTGCCAGAGCTCCAGGAG
>NW_016690434.1:935188-979835 GCF_001604755.1 Lepidothrix coronata
CCCCAAGGCTGCCAGAGCTCCAGGAGAGTTTGGATGATCCTCTGGGGCACAGGGGGTGACCCTTGGGGATGGGCCTGTGCAGGGCTGAGGGTTGGACTTGCTGATTCCTGTGGGTCCCTCCCAGCTCAGCACATTCTGTGATTCTGTGATCCCGTGAAGTTGAATGTCTGACAGCTTTAAATCTCCAGAGCTTCACATGCACCTTCTGCCTCGAGGCAACAATTTAGCAGCAGAAGTGAACCCTACCCTGCTGGAAAACCCCAACACTCATTTGGGAAGTCCCATAAAACAGGTTACCTGCAACAAACCTTGTGGATCTGCCCGTGCAATGGCACCGTGGAGAGTCTGCTCTGCTCCCTGGTCCAGTGGGCTCCCTGCCCACCCCAGGGCACCCTCGTGCCCTCACACATCCATGGCATTGCTAGTCTCCCTGCCAGTGCCCATCACAGCAGGCAGCAGGGAGGCCTCAGCACTGTCCTGAGCTGCTGTCTGCTCCTGGAGACATGGCTGGGAAGGAGATGGGAGATGGTGTCCAACCAACACCACTCCACAGGTTGCCCAGAGAAGCTGTGGCTGCCCCATCCCTGGAAGTGTCCAAGGCCAGGTTGGACGGGGCTTGGAGCAACCTGGGCTAGTGGAAGGTGTCCCTGCCTGTGGCAGGGGGTGGAATGAGATGGTCTTTAAGGGCCCTCCCAACCCAAACCAATGTATGATTCTATCATTGATCCCACAGCCCTTCCTGCCACACGAATTTTGGGGCTAATTAAGCAGCAATTAGACACCTTCCTGCCACCCCCAATGATGCCCTACTGCCCTTTGGCAGACCTTTGGGAACTGTAGTATCTCCTGCTTGCCCAGCTCTGACATCTTATCCCTGGGGTTCCCTCTCAGTTCTCTTTTTCCCAGTTTTCCCTCTGGTCTGTCAATGTAGTGTCCAGCTCTGCCTAGTTTGCTGTGACTATATTCAAATACTCAGACAGTTGTAAATAAACAAATCTTCAGGGTAATTCAAAAGGAAACTGAAATGAGAGTTGGCCTATATTAATCTCAACCACTTCTCAGCAAAAATGTAAGTTAAGAGCACATTTCCATACAGAGGCAGCTTCATTAGTTGACAAAGATGAGCTAAATAACTCAGGCTGTGGCAGCTATTTTAAGTATTTGGGAGTTCAGAGTTATCTGCTCCTGCACCTTTGTTTCAATTGATTTGCAATGGTGCTTTATTGACCTTGCTGCAGAAAGCAGCTCAAAGGAAATAATCTCAGACCTTCATTAGAAGATCCAGAACATCAGCCAAACCATGAGCACTATCCATCCCACCACTGGAGCCAACTTCAGCCTGGTTCTGCATCTGCCTTAACTTATCCCTTCCCTTGTGTTCTACTGTGGGTGCAGAGAGATCACACACCACTCCCCCAGTGAAACCCAGCCTGGGCAGTGCCAATGCACCACCTGGGCTTGCAATGGACACAGAAACGGGCCTGGAAAGGCATCCAGTTTGGAACTCTGCTGGGACACTGGCTTGCTGTTACCCTTCAGCCCGACCCATCTTGCTGCTTATCCCTGTGCTGCTGAGATCACCTCGAGCTGCACTGTAGGGTGCTGATCTGCCTCATAAATCCTGACTTGATTGCCACCCTCTTTACTCTGGGATTCTATTCAGAGATATTCCCCACCCCAGTTTTAAACTCTGCCTTCCCCAGGCCAAGTGTCACCAATGTTCCAGCTAAAGTAACCATCTCAGCCTCCACGAGAACACACTGTCTTCACAAACTTGTACTTTTCTCAAAATTCTCCTCTTGGAATCAATCTGTTTTATGGAAAGTCAGAGGGAAATCGATTTGGCCACATTTGCATTAGGAGAGAAGAGGAGAGACACACTATTTTCCTACCTTGGGAAAAAAACCCCAAACCCCGACATTAGAGGTCCTTTCCAACCTAAATGACTCTGATTCTTCACACAATGCAAACAGCTCTCCAATCCTGACAATCTGCATCCCACCTAAAACACAAGGAGCAGGACAGCAAAGGGCAGAGATGAAGAGAAGGAAGAACAAACATCATGGCACCGAAACATTGTTTGGCCATTGTTGGCCACCAATGTGATCAATCAGGAAAAGAAAAGAAAGTGTTGAACAGATAAACAAACCTTTCCAGGCCCAGGTGGAGCACATTCCTTCCAGTTTCATAGGTGTACACACCTATTTACCTCTGTACAGTCCATGTGATTTAAAGGTTGTTCCACCTGGAGGCAAGGAAGCATTCTCCCAGCAAAACAGATAAAAATAGAATAAACCTGATTCCTTCCCAAATGTCCAAGGGAAGAAAGCAGGGAGTAGATTCAGAGAAGGCTCCAAGGATGTGCTGGGCTGTGTGGAGGTGGAGAGGGGTTCAGAGGAACCACCATGGGGACAAAGCTTCAGCTGCCCCCAGTCACAACTTGGGATATAACACTGGTGTGTCCACACAGCAGGGTCCATCCAGCTCATCTCTGAGTCTGCCACAAAAATGTTTAAGCTTTAGCTTAAACCACTTTCTAATTGGCTAAAACCCAAAGATACTTGATGCCATATTTAAGGAAAACATCTGTGTGCAGACTTCCATCACTTAAAGTGTTTTTGAGCCACACAGTGGTCCCCATGACTGGATTTCATCAGCTTAACACAGTTCAAACCTTTTGGTTTGGAAAAAAATTGTTCACAAAATGTGATGCTCCAGCATAAGTAAACACAGACCTGCCAAATTACTGCAGTTTAATGAGCTCCTGCTCATCAGCTGAGCTCCAGGAACTGGCCTGGTGTGCACCCTCTTTGAAGTCTGATGTGCTCATGGAAGCACCCTAAGAGGTTTTAGGGAGGGATTCTTGTTTGGGCAAAGCTTCACAATGGCTGGTGTTGGGATTGTCAAGAATTTGGTGGTTGCTTTGCTAATATTTCCCTCCTGTCCTTGCCTCCAGTTGAGTCTCTACTTCAGAGCCTGGCTCTAAACAACATCCCTGAGCTTTTATCTGCAGGTGACAAACAGAGGCATACAAACTGGATTGGCAGGAACACAAAGAAGGCTTTCATCTCATCATTGCACGAGGCACTTACAGTAACTTCTCAAGGAAAAAAGAGATTATGCATCAACATTGTGAGCATAAAGACAATTTAAAAGGGATGTTAAGAAACTTCATGTCAGGAAAATATAGAACATCTGCAAACAGACGAGTGTTCAGTAACAAGCTACGTCAACAATCTTAGGGGAAAGAGACTGTTTTCTTGCAGTGACAAGCCCAAAGAATACCCCAAAGGGGACTTTACCAAGCTAAAGTGCTCCTCTCCTTGTGGTCAGAAAGGTTAGCTGGCTGTGTGCTGCAGCTGGGGATGTTTGGCTGGGTGTGCTTCACCTGCTCCAAGCTCTGCCCGTCTCTGTGAGGTTCAATCCTGGTGTGGGGTGTGCAAGTCTGTCCTGAGGCTGGGGCAGGGAACTGTCCTGGGAGATCTCTGGACTTGACATACACAATAACACTGACTTTCATAGCAGTTTATGGTATTTTGCCACCAGGCTTGGCAGGACCAGGGTTTCAGCAGAAAGCAGCAGGACAGTTGCAGGTGTGCTATGGTCCCTCCTGGGTGACACAGTGACTCTGCAAGAGCACATATAAGGGATTGTTGTTATTATTATAATAGTCTAGGATGACAGGGAAGACTCATCTACTAAAGAACAAGCTGGTTTAGCCCGTTATTAGTCTACTAATTAATGGATAACTAATGGGAACACATGTTTATTCCCAGTTGTCAGTAAACACCACTTACCCTTGTGCAGCTGATGCTTTGGAGGTGCTCAGATCCCCCTGGGAAGCACTGAGCTGAACCCATGTGCTACAGCAAACACTGCCAGACCTGCCAGGGTGACATGGTGCCTGGGTTTCCCTGGCTGTCTTCACCTCTTCAGGGCTCTGTGCTCCTGCCTGTGCCAGCTGGATACAGCATGGGAGCCAGCTGGATGCAGCACGGGTGCCAGCTGGTGGGTTCTGCCTTCTCTGAGATGTGGCTTCATCTGAGCTTGTTGCCTTCTGCTGTGCTAACAGGCAGCAGAGAGCTGGCTCAGAGTTCACTGTGGGCCAGGATGTCACCACTGGGGCACTCTGAGGTGAGCCCTGTCCCACTGCATGGGGCATTTTGCTTACACCTGCTCTGGTGACTGTGAGCAAGTCCAAAGTGGTCTCCTTGGGGGAGTCAGGCAAGTGCTGTTGCTTTTGCAATATTGTCTATATGCACTTGTTCACATCTTCACATCTTCCTGCTACTGCCCTGTGCCAGGATGCCCCCTGGGACAGGCTGTCCTGCACCCTCTCCAGATGATCTTTTAACTCAGGGCAGCATCAATGTCCTGAGAAATGAGAACTTGGGGCAGCTGGTGGATTTTGACCTGTGTCAGTGCAGTTTTACCTCTTGATCTTGGTGCCAGCAGGGGGGCACTGCCACTGCTCCTCTGCTTGTAAGAGGAAACCATGTGAGCTTTAGGTCTCAGCACAGTCTGGATCCTGTCCCACCAACGTGCCCATCTGGACTCCCAAAGAAGGCAGAGAAGCCCAAGGAATATCTTGCTCTTTGAGTCCTGTTGAAGGAGGCAGCCCAGTGCTCAGTCAGGGTGCTCCTGCCAGTCACTGCCCTGGAGCTCTGCAGTGTGGGCATCCACCACAGCATTCCCAAATCCACTCTGAAGTGCAGGTGCTAAATTTCAAGTACTGGTTGTTGTCACAAGCCCCGTTGAGCAGTTCATGCCCTGTTTCTGCAGAAGAAAAGGAGTGACTTCAAATGAAGGTCCTGTCACCTCCAACCACTTGTTTATTCCTTCCACTCCACTACAGAGATAGATGTGTTTGCTCCCTTTCCCTGCAGTGCATTTGGGAGCGATCCCACTGCCCCTGCATCTGGCAGGGCTGGGTGAAGGGTAGGAGTAAGTAGCTGGGGAAATGGCCACACTCCTCACCACTTAGCCCATTTCAAAGTGAGCTCATGTTGTGCAAGGAGGACACGGAGAGCTGGAGGAGCAGCAGGAGGGGGGAACTGCACAAGCCATCTGAGCACAAGCTGCTTCCTGCACAACTTGGCTCAGCAGAATGCAATATTTTCGACTGAAATGTTTTAAACTTCAGTGGGCATGAAGGGTGTGAATTATCTGAGTCACAGCAGATGTCTTGTGGTGTTTTAAGCACCTGGATGTTTGGCAGGGATTCCTCCCAGCCACCCCGAACACCAGCGAGACGCTGCTCTTGTGAGTGACTGTGTTTAGCACACTCTGTGCAGAGTGGTGTCCACACCAGCTGCCACGGGCTGTGCACAGCCCAGGGTGACACTTGCTGAGAGCCACCTCCTCAGGTTGCCCTCCAGGCCCTGCTGGTCCACCTACTTACCACTATTTGTCAAAAATAGCCGTTTCTCTCCAGATGTGCTTTTTAACTTAAGGGGTCCCCTGCAATGAGCTCGGGCTGCACAAAACCAGTCTGCTCCTGGACCAGAATCACAGAATGTGCGGAGTTGGAAGGGACTCACAAGGATCAGTGAGTCCAACCCTCAGCCCTGCACAGGCCCATCCCCAAGGGTCACATCCTGTGCCCAGAGGATCATCCAAACTCTCCTGGAGCTCTGGCAGCCTTGGGGCTGTGCCCACTGCCCTGGGGAGCCTGGTCAGTGCCCAACCCCGCTCTGGGGGAAGAACCTTTTCCTGAGATCCAACCTAACCCTGCCCTGACACATCTCCAGGCCATTCCCTGGGTGCTGTCCCTGGTCCCCCCAGAGCAGAGCTCAGGGCCAACCCCTCCTCTGCCCCTCCCCAGGAAGCTGGAACTGCCATGAGCTCTCCCCTCAGTCTCCTCTTCTCCAGCTGAACACCCCAAGTGCCCTCAGTGTCCTCCCCCGGCTTCAAATCAAGGCCCTTCGCCGTCCTCGTTGCCTCCCTTGGACACTCTCTAATGGCTTCAGCTCTTCCTTCCATTGTGTCTCCCCAGACTGCCCCAATATTGCAGGGGAGGCCCCCCCAGGGCAGAGCAGAGCGGGACAAGCCCCTCCCTGCCCGGCCGACCATGCTGGGCCTGGTGCCCCCCAGGACAGGCTTGGCCCTCCTGGCTGCCAAGTCACAGTGCCAGGCAGGTTTGTGCCTTCCCAAGGGCTCACCAAGAAGGCAGGATCTGTCCCTGTGCCCTCCCAGGGTGGGTGTGTGACACCAGCCCTGTCCCCATCCAGGCCCCGTGGTGGGACAGAGCTGGGCTGCGGGAGGGAGGTGGGGGGTGCTCAGCACCCAGTGATGGCAAAGCTGCACCTTTGCTTTTGGCATGGTCTGATCATGACACCTCCCTCCTGCCATGGTACGTGGTGCTGGTGGCCTGTGTGTGAGCCCAGGGATACAGGGACACACATGGAGGGTCTTCTGGTGACTTAGGGCAGGTGTGGTGGAGGAGGCAGAGTGTTTGCAGAAGACAGTACACAGGAGCCTGTGTATGCCTGTGTCTGTGAAGGGCTTTATGGACTTCTTATCACCTTAGGGGCAGTTTCTCCATGCAAACAGCTTGTAATGTCCCCTTGAAGCAAATTATTTGGTCTGCATGGGAACCTACACAGCTGAAAAGCCCATTGTGGACCAGCTGGTCAAAGCATCTGGACCACAAACAGGCATCTAGTTTGGAAAGTCATCTCTCTACTAGGAGAGATTCCACCCAATACACACACAGGCACTGAAACACAGATGTATTCACCTCTTGCTCCACATTAATTGTTTGGGGCCGAAATGACACAGGTGTATCAGAGAATCACAGAATCATTTAGGTTGGAAAAGACCTTTAAGGTCATTGAGTCCAACTGTCAACCCAGCTCTGCCACGTTCACCACTAAACCACGTCCCCAAAGGCCACATCCACACGTTTCTTTGAACACTTGCAGGGATGGTGATTCCACCACTGCCCTGGCAGCCCCTTCCAATGCCTGATCATCCTTTCAGCGAAGAAATTTTCCCTAAAATCCAACTGAAACTTCCCCTGCTGCAACTTGAGGCCATTTCCTCTCCTCCTCTCCCTTGTTCCCTGGGAGCAGAGCCCCCCCAGCTCCTCCCTCCTGTCAGGGAGTTGGAGAGAGGGAGAAGTTCCCCCCTGAGCCTCCTTTTCTCCAGACTGAGCCCCCCCAGCTCCTTCAGCCATCAGACTTAAGTACATGGTCCTTCCTGCCATCAACTGCCTTCCCCAAGTTTTGACTGAATTTCTACTTAATGAATCCAGCTTTGTCATTTAGGGGCTGTTCCGGCAATAAGATATGACAAGGTGTGAATTATGGACAATAATTCCTGCCTGGAGCAGTGTCAGGCACAAGGCTGAGAGTCCCTGCGACTCAGGGTGAATTATTGCACCATAATTCAAGCTGTGAGGACATACTGAGGGACTGGCCAGGGACTATCAACTCCAAAAAAAAAAAAAAGGGTTAAATCTATTAATTTTATTTAGACTGCTGGATTAAAGGGAAAATGATGCTCTTTGCAACATTCATTTTGGTCCATCCCCATGTTTTCTTTGCAGAAGTCAAAGGAAAAAGTGGAATGGGGTAGGGTATGATTGGGCTCCTGGCAGTGGGAGCCATCAGCTGGCAGCAGGTACCTGCTCGTTTTTCCCCCTTCCCTGCTTTAAATATTCAACACCTGTCACTGGATCCCAAAGCACTTCACAAAGGCAGCACAGAGCAGGAGCAGGGATCACTTCCCCTGCCAGGGAACACAGAGCTTGGAGGGGCCAGAGGGCACAGGCTGGAGGGTGTTACACAAGGTGGGACCTAAAGTTGGTCACACACCATGGACCTGTGGAGAGTTGTGTCTGCTGCTGAACCTGAAGATAACCTGCCCCTTCACCCAGGCAGAAGAAGAACAGGGAGACTGTGGAAAGTGGGCAAAGGGTTTGCAGCAGCCAAAGGAATGTCCCAACCCACCCCTGTCTGAGATCAACTGCTGGGCTGCTTCTGCTTTTTTACTGTTTTGGTGTCCACGTGGGTACAAGGCAGAGACTCCACAAAAGGGTTTGCTGAACATTTTAAAGGCTGGGTTTGCAGTTTTCGTGTAGTCAGACCACAGAAAGTCACACTTGTGACATTTATTTATTTATTTAATCTGAGAAAACAGCCCCCAGTGATATTCAGCCCTTCCTAGAAACCTGCTATGGTTTAAAAATAAACCAGCTGTTTCTCCAGGGCTCTGTGAGAGGTGATCTGCGTCCAGGAGCCCCCAGTCAACTGGTTTGCAGTAGACATGATCTAGCTTGGCCTTGTTGTGGGGCTTCAAAGACAAATGCCCTAAAATTTCTTTCCTGGATTTCTTCTGTTGAACAAGGAGGCAAATCCTGATCCCAAAAGATGTGCTTCTCTCCATATGTCTCTTGACTTCTTTGTAGGGCTGTCTCCAGTCCCTTCTCTGCAATGACAGGCCTGGGACAGCCCTGAAGAAGAGGAAGGTCCCTTCATCCCAGGGCAGTTGGTGATTTAAGGGTGGATGCTGATTGCAGTGGACTTAAGTCAAAAGACAATTTCAGGTTATCCAGGGCAAATTTTAAGTTATTGTTTCAGATTCAGCTGCCCAGTCGGTGTAGATCTCATTTTGAAATGTCTCCAGGTTAATTGATTGCTGTTGCAGACAGTTATTGATTTTCAAATAATTATTCTAATTATTTTCCATCCAGCTGGTTTCTGTCCCTCTGCTCAGGCAGTCTGAAAACATTCCCTTGCAGAGTCCCACATAAAAGGCTGATTTTTAGTATTTCCAGTTGATGGTGGGATATTGAGGCAGCACAAGGCTCGAGAAGACACCTCATACTCTGCCCCTGGAGGAGATATGGGACCCACCACAGTGTCCACCAGAAAGGGATGACCCCACACCCCCTTCCACAGGACTGCCAAGGCACAACTGCAGTGTTGTCATGAGTGGAAGTGGGTGACAGGTTCATTTCAACTCTGTGGACACCCAGGACAGATGCTCTGCATGGCACCCACCTCTGGAAGCTGGAGAGCCCTGCAGGAGACACCAGCTCTATTACAGCCCTAGTTCTGCTGGTACCAAAGGACTCCCTGTGGAACTGAATATCCCAATTACATATTTATTTACTATTTCACTTACAAAGCCATTTAAATATGCCAAACAGAAACAGGAGTTCTTTCCCAGGATCTACATACACAGAATATGCAATCCTAAAAGACTAAAGGCAGTCTATTTTCAGCCTAAAACCAACCAAGGGGAAATAACAACGGACAGAAATACAATGACAGTGTTGATTTAAGAGTCAGTTGTGTTCAATAAGCTCGACTTTCTAAATCACCAGTTTTCATTACACTCCTCAAAATTTTGACTTACTGTAATTGATCAAAACTATTTCAAACCATCTTTATAACTTCACACATTACAGGTGGGCTGGGTGGGATTCCCTACATTATTCCACTGGGGACACAATCTGTGCTTGCCTGGCATAGTGAGGGGGGTGGATAAGCTGGAGGGTCTTATGAAGGGCTGGAGGACCTTTGTAAGAAGAAATTCAGGAGGTCATGAGCATGTGAAAGATAGACAGGAAGGGATATAGAGAGAATAAACAGCTGGGATATCCCCTCTGGCCATAAATGACACAGTGAGATCGGGTGCACTCTCAGCAAGCTGGCAGATGACACCAAGCTGAGGGTGCAGGTGACACACCTGAAGGAGGGGATGTCACCCACGGGGACTGGGACAAGCTCAGGAAGTGGACAAGGGGAATCTCATGAGGTTTGACAAGACCAAGTGCTGGTGCTGCACCTGGGCTGGGACAATCCCACACGAGCACAGATGGGGAAAGGAACTCACTGAGCAGCCCTGGGGGGAAGGACTGGGGCATTCCTGCGGATGAAAGGCTGGACAGGACCTGGCCACGTGCACTGGCAGCACAGAGGGCCAAACACATCCTGGGCTCATCCCCCAGCGTGGGCAGCAGAAGAGGGAGGTGTTCTGCTCCTCTGCCCCCTCAGGTGAGACCCCCCTGCAGAGCTGCCTCCAGCTCTGGAGTCCTCAGCACAGGAAAGATGTGGAGCTGCTGGAGGCCACGGAGATGCTCCAGGGGCTGGAGCCCCTCTGCTCTGGAGCCAGGCTGGGAGAGTTGGGGGTGTTCACCTGGAGAAGGGAAGGTTCCAGGGAGACCTGAGAACCCCTTCCAGGGCCTAAAGAGGGCTTATAGAAAAGAGGGAGGATGACTTTTTACATGGGCAGACAGTGATAGGAAAAGGGGTTGTGTTTTTAAACTAAAAGAGGAGAAACTTAGATCAGATATTAGGAGGAAATTCTTGCCAGTGAGGGTGGAGAGGCCCTGGCACAGGTTGTCCAGAGAAGCTGTGGCTGCCCCTGGATCCCTGGAAGTGTCCAAGGCCAGGTTGGACAGGGCTTGGAGCAACCTGGGCTAGTGGAAGGTGTCCCTGCCCCTGGCAGGGGGTGGAAGGAGATGAAGTGGCAATTCTTGCTATTTTAATAAGCAACAACCCGTGCATGGTGGAATGTGTTCACTGAGACTGTGGGAAGAGGCTGGAATGTGCCATCACACCCTGTGGTGGGTGCACTTGGCTGTTGGGTGTCCAAAGAAAACTTGCCCTTTTCTGCAGGACATTCCTGAGGGAGGTGAATGCTGGAGACCTCCTGCAGGCAGTAATAAAACATCAGTGGCATCTCTAAAAATTATATATGATAATTTTCCAACACAAAAGAGATAGCACCTAACGTGAGGTAATTCTATTTTAGATCTTATTATGATGGATAAAGATGAATTGATCACTGAACTAGAAATCGGTGGTTGCCTGGAGACCGGTGATCATGACCTGATTACATTAATTATGGGATAATAAAAGACAGTCCCAACCAGTAATATATACCTGGTGCTTCTCCCTGGATCTGGGAAGCTGAATAAAGAGATGAGTGAAACTCGTTGGGAAGAAAAACAAACACATATGTAAACAAGCGAAAAACAAAAAGTTCACACTAAGAGTTCACAACCTGGCTCAAAGGTTCTATTTGTGCCATAATTTAAAAAGAATGGTGTTTGATTTGGAGATCTTTCTAGGTGAAAATGAAAGCAGCAATTAGGTATAAGAAACAGTGTATAAAGAATGGGGGGGGGAAGCGAAAAACTAGTAATCAAGGTAATTTAACATTTCTGAGTGGTAGGAAATTGATAAGGGAAGCCAAATACATTAAAGAAAAATCTTGCTGATGAGTTACAGGTATTAGAGCTGTTATTATCAACAAGAAAAAGAACCCTAATTGTGGTCTCTACTGACTACTTGAAAAAGATGATAAAAATGATAAAATTAGACCATAAAATTAATAACAGTGTCACAGAGAAGATCCAAAAATGTCAGAGTGTCATTATCTTGGTCAAGCAGCTCATAAACTCCTCGGGGCATCGGAGAAAGCTTAAATTTAGAGTCTATAAGAGACTTTTCCTTTGGGGCACTGTAGCAAATGGTCCATTGCCTGGACTCACTGAAATACGGCGTTTCCCACCCTCGGGGCACGGGGGAGAACCAGGGCACAGATGTCCCTTGTTCCTGAGCTTCTCCTCTGTCACTGTGCTCACGGTGTTTAAAAATAATGTCTTTTAAAATGATGGCAAGCTGCCCTCCCTTACTGTGTATGGATCTGACTGGGGACAGCTGCTGGCTTACAGCCTGCTGTCAGAGAACCTTTGGTAAAAAGCAGACAAAATTGTGATTATTTTTCATGTAAATCCAAGATTATTTGTATAACCACCATTATGAGAGTAGCTGGAGCCCTTGCAGCCTTTGACACATTTATCCTCTCAAGCAGCAATGAAGGAGAGAACGGGATCAGTGCTGTTCTCCATCACAGCTCACGTGGATGAAATGGAGGGTTTGTCTACAAGTAGAATGGTCCTGCTCCCAGTAACGCCCCAGCTGTGTCACCACCACCACTGTGTCCATGTCCAAGTGTCTCCTGAGCTTGGAAGCAGGTTTTCCACCCTGTACTGACTCTCATGCTGCTACAGCCATGGACATTTGCCTTGTCCTTGAGCTCCAACTCCCCAGCAGAGGACGAGTCAACACCCAGGTTGGGTGATTTGGCACAGAGTCCAGAGGGTGGGATGGCAGTGGGGTACAGGGCCCTTACAGGTGTAAGGTAATGGTATTCCTGCAATGGTAATGTGGTTCCTACACAGACCTGGCATGAGACAACAGCTTGCAAAATGGTTGGAATTATATCTGCAAGCCCACAACTGTGTCACCGTTCCACCATGGTGATTGTCCTGCTGCAAAAGGAGCGGAGTGAGGTGGATCCTGCACCCACACCCAGCCACAAAACTCCTTTTGAGTTACAATTTTACTACTGTCTTACTAATTGTTTGCATTTCCACTTGCTCCCTTGGGAGCAAGTGTTCCTTGCCAGCCCTTGGTACCAACAGCAAAGAAGATGCTCCAGGTCTCAAAGAGCCTCCAGTCTCTTTTGCAAATGGAAAAGGAGGAAAGACAACTGCTTCAGAAATCGTTTGCATTTAGTACAATTTATAGCTGCTGAGTTCTGCCAAGCTGTTCAGATCCCTGGGGAACCCAAATGAACCCAAAGCATTTCAGAGCAGGTTTCAGTTCCACCTGCTGCAGGTGGAGCTGATAGTGATGCTGCCCATGGGTCTCCTCTGCTGGATGGACCTCCCAGCTTGGAGGGAAGTTTCCAAGCCAGCAGCTTTGGGATCCTTGAGGTTTTAGGGCCTCCCCAAAGACACCAACTGTGGCCCTGACTTTTCAGCAAACACTGAGATGTTCTGGTCCCCTCATGAGCAAACCATTGGACGCTGGTGTTTTGGAGTCGTGCCTTTTTCATAGAATCACAGAATCTTAATAATAATAATAATAATGGCCAGTCTTCGCGAGCGAAGATTTGGGAAAGGTCATTAACCCTTCGAGCCTGCGCAGTGGATTTTTTAGGTGAGACCCAGCGTGCGCTGAACTGAGCCCACCCTTTAATCCTGAGGTTCATCTGCCGGGGCCGAGCAAGTTTGGACAGTGGCAGTGAGGGTCTCAGGACGTAGGTTTGTTTAGAGTGACCTTCTCTTAGATGGATTGCCTTACAGGGCTGACGAGCTCCATCTGCCCGGGGGGCTGGGAATCGAACCCGGGTCGCAGCGGTGAGAGTCCTGCACCCTAACCACTAGACCACCAGAGGCCCCGAATCACAGAATCATTTACCTTGGAAAAGACCTTTTAAGATCGAGTCCAACTGTAAACCTAACACTGCCAAGTCCACCACTTGATCATGCCCCTCAGTGTCACATCTACATGGCTTTTAAATACCCCTGGCAGGGGTGCCCAGTACAAACAGGGGGGCAGAGGTGCTCCCTGGCCATGGGACAGTGTGATCCCTGCAAATGCCTCATGTTCACATCATCCTCTGTGGGCTGAGCCTGGCACAGGTTTATAAATACTTTTTCTGATTCATGAAATCATAGAATTGTTAAGGTTGGAAAAGGCCTTTAATATCATGAAGACCAACCATTCCCCCAGCACTGCCAAGGCCACCACTAACCCATGTCCCCAGGTGCCACATCTAAACATCTTTTACATCCCCTGTGGGATGGGGACTTCATCCCTGCCTTGGGCAGCCTCTGCCAATGCCTGACCACCCCTTCTGTGAAGAAATTTTCCCTAATATCGAACTTAAACCTCCCCTGGCACAACTTGAGGCTGTTTCTTTCCTGCTCTATTGCCCGTTACTAGGGAGAAGAGACCAAACCCCAGTGGCTCCTCCCTCCTGTCAGGGAGTTGTAGAGAGTGAGAAGGTCCCCCCTGAGCCTCCTTTTCTCCAGGCTGAGCCCCCCCAGCTCCCTCAGCCTCTCCTGCTGCTCCAGACCCTTCCCCAGCTCCGTTCCCTTCTCTGGACACGCTCCAGCCTCTCAGTATCTTTCTTGCAGTGAGAGGCCCAGAACTGAAGGCAGGATTTGAGGGGCCTCAGCAGTGCCCAGCACAGGGGATGGTCCCTGCCCTGGCCCTGCTGCCACACCATGGCTGGTACAGGCCAGATACCACTGGCCTTCTTGGCCACCTGGGCACACCCAGGCTTGTGTTCAGCTGCTGCAACCAGCAGACAGATTCCCAGCCACTCTTCCCTAAGCCTGGAGCCTTGTATGGGGTTGTTGTGATCCTAGTGCAGGATCCAGCACTTTGCCTTGTTGAACTTCAGTTGGTCTCATCCCATCGATCCAGCCTGTCCAGATGCCTGATGCAGAGGCAGGAACACCCCCATCACTCAGGTACCACAGCCCTGGAGCCAAAGGGTGCCAATCTCTGCATCTAAAGAAACACAGAATCATAGAATCACAGAAGGTTTGGGTTGGAAGGGACCTGAAAGATCAGCTCATTCCAACCCCCTGCCAGGGGCAGGGACACCTCCCACTAGCCCAGGTTGCTCCAAGCCCCGTCCAACCTGGCCTTGGACACTTCCAGGGATGGGGCAGCCACGGCTCTGGGAGACCTGTGCCAGGGCCTCCCCACCCTCACAGGGAAGAATTCCTTCCCAATATCCCATCTAACCCTGCCCTCTGGCAGTGGGAAGCCATTCCCCCTTGTCTTGTCCCTCCAGGCCCTTTTCCAAAGTCCCTCTCCAGCTCTCTTGGAGCCTATTTAGGCTCTGGAAGGGGCTTTGAGGCCTCCCTGGAGCCTCCAGGCTGAGCGGCCCGAGCTGGGTCAGAGGCTGGAGCCGAATTCCAGCCCTCGATTCTGGGATCAGCCCCTAGAGGGGGTCGGGAGCCGCTCCGAGCTCCGAAGGCTGCGGGCACCGACCCGGCTCTGCCCGGGAGCCACCGGGGAGCGGGGCCAGGGGGCTCCGCGCTCGGCATCGGGAAGTGTTTGCCTTGCTCGGGAATGTAAAATACAGGTTTTACAGAATGCCAAAAAGGTAATTTAAATGTTAAAACATTTGTGATTGAATAAATTGCATGTATTATTCCAATTGAATTGTAGTGGGATTAATCTGACCTTAATAGAATACTACTAATAATTTATATTATTATCTTTAATAATATTAATTCTACTTAATTTTTTTTCCATTTACTTTGTTCATTTAAGGGCAGCTCCACTGAGCTCTGGAGCATTTAGCTCGTGGTGTGCGGCAGTCACTTATCATTTGCACAAGTGGGGATTCCACCAGGCAATTTTCAGAGAAATAAAGATCATCTTTCAGTGAAAGGAACTTAAAAAAAATTACAGTATTAAATGAGCAGATATTAATGTGTCATATTTAGAATATAAAACAACCCATAATCTGTTCTGAAGTCTCTTCCACCTAAACATATACTTTTTTTTTTTTCCCTTCTAGAGGGATCTTTTATTCTGCTGTTTAAGTTATTAGGCACAACCATTCCAACTGTTAGAATAAAATTGTTAAGATCATAATGTCAGGGAAATAAAAACCTTGGCAGTATGATAGTGCCTTCTGAGCAGAGCATCCCAGTTTGTTGGGGATGAATTGGAATTGCGCGTTTCATTAGAATTTATATCACAAGCCAAGGGATGAAGCATTATTTCATTAAGTATCTTGAAATTTCACCAACCTAATGAAGCTGTCAAAATTCTATTAATAAAGCGCTGGAAAATATTTATTTGTTTGTTTGTTAGGATGTATTTGCTATTATTTAATGTTGTGTTTGCAATTTGTTAATTTACGAGCACAGGCTCGGTGGCGCAGCAGGAGCACGAGCGCCGAGGGCTGGGAGAGGGGCTGGGGGCGAGGGGCTCCTGTGCCGTGGGTGTCTAGTGGGGGAGCCCGGGGGGGCCTGCGAGGTGAGGAACTGGAGGGTCCCGGGTGGTCCAGGAGCTGCCCTGTCCTACATCGAGATCACAGAGCCACAGAACCACAGAATGTGCTGAGTTGGAAGGGACCCACAAGGACCATCGAGTCCAGCTCCTGAGTCACTCATCCCCAAGAGCCACACCCTGTGCCCCAGAGGATCATCCAAACCCTCCTGGAGCTCTGGCAGCCTTGGGGCTGTGCCCACTGCCCTGGGCAGCCTGTTCCAGCACCTTCAGTCTTACCTGAGGTGGGACAGCAGCTGTGGCAGGATTACAAATGACAATATATTCCATTTTGGTCAGGCTCTTTGTCTTGAATAAGCCCAGGGAAGTTTATGGGGTGTCTCAGAGGTGCTGCTGTCTGCGGCAGGGCGGCTCAAAGGTTTTACTGGCGTGTGTCTGGGGTGTTACTCACATGTAGGGAAGCTGTGAGTGGATGGTTTGGAGCACCTCAGATGAGAGCAAATAAGATTAATCATACCAGCCCAGCCATGTATTATTTAGTACATTCCATTTGTGACAGTAAAAAATAGTCAGGAAGTCTTTCACTTCTTCAACCTGCCACCCCATGGCCCACATGCAATGCACTGAAGAGGTTATAATGACTTTAAAAGAGAGTTTATGCTTGTTAGTCAACCTATGGCTTGTGGCCTGACTCTCCCATGTGTTTGGATGCTTTGTGATGATCCAGGGCAGCCACAACCCTCCCGAGCTCCCTGCTCCGGGAAGCTTCAATCTGGCAGGGCAGCACGAGCACCCCAGGAATGAGCTGGGCTTGCACTTGTGACTCTGCTATTGGGGACCATGAAAGGGAGGAAAATCCCTATGGGAAACTGAAGGAAAACCCTGCAAATGAGCCTTGCTTAATAAACTCTCAGTTATGAAGTATAATCTCGTAAGAGACCATTGTCAAATAAATTCTGCGAGTGAAATTCATATATAAGATTTCCTTTAGTATTAATTACACAGGAAGGTTGCAGGGTCTGCATTACTCCACTAATAGGATCTCCAGGAAAAAAAAAAGACAGGTCTGACACAGTGCATTAGATTTGTTAAAGAACCAATTTTTAATTAGTTTTAACTGATAAGTTAATTAATGAATTTGCAAATACATACCCAGGACATGTATTCGATACTCCACACTGGATGCTGGATTTTGCAGGGAATGCTCCCTGACGAAGGGATTGTGTGCCTGCCTGAAGTGCAGAATTCAACAGAGCCGTAACTACGGATCCCTAAATAGTGATTTCCATAATTACACAATTAAAGCAGAAAGACTCAATTTTAGGCATGCAAATATTCTTAATTCTGCTTCTGCCATGACACTGTAAAGAAGAGACAGATGAATCTGATTATGGGCCCAGGAAGCTACAATTCCTCAGTAATACTCAGCCCACGGTTGCCTGTTATGGCAGAGCCGAGTCAGGATTTCCTCAGCGAAGTGCCTGCACTTCTTCTAAGCACAACTTTAACTTCCCATTTCTTCCATTTATACTACTTAGCATGGGGATAACTGCAAATCACTTTAATCTAATTTACCCCCAAATAGTGATGATACATCTCTCAGTATAAACTCCTTCTTAACATAACATCTCTCTAGGAATATCAATACCACATACGATTTTTCAATTAAAGCAGAAACTCAACCTTTTCTGTCTGAGGAATGCTTTGTTATCTTTTTCTAAGCTTACAGCACCTGATGTGTGGATAAAAAATACGTCTTCTGGGGATTTTCAGCTAAATCTATTATTTAAATCCCATTTATTAAGGTTCTTTGCTTCAGTGTCTGAATTTTCTTGGACACCTTTTTCCTGGTAGACACAATCCTCAGCATAATGTGCATCCTGAGTTGTACCCCGAGCACACAGCCCTGCTGCATGTGCAGCTGGTGTCCACATGCCAGCCCTGAACATCTCCATTCTCAGCCAGGCACCTGGGGGCTTCTTCCACCTGATGTTCTCCTTCAGTCCAGCACGTATTTCCCAGATGTAGCAGAGCTGCCCAAGCCCCTGGAAGGGCAGCTCTCCAAGCATCCTCCTCCCGTAAAGGCAGGTGGCCAAACACTTCAAGCTGCCACCACACCTGGTGGACCCACAAGGGGGGATCTGCTGCCTTGCACCTCCAGGTAGAATCCTGGAATGGGAGGGAAGGGATCTTAAAGCCCATCTCATTCCACCTCCTGCCAGGGGCAGGGACACCTCCCACTAGCCCAGGTTGCTCCAAGCCCTGTCCAACCTGGTCTTGGACACTTCCAGGGATGGGGCAGCCACAGCTTCTCTGGGCAACCTCTGCCAGGGCCTCACCACCCTCACAGCCAAGAATTCCTTCCCAACATCCCATCTAGCCCTGCCCCCTGGCAGTGGGAAGCCACTCCCCCTTGTCCTGTCCCTCCAGGCCCTTTTCCAAAGTCCCTCTCCAGCTTTCTTGGAGCCCCTTTAGGCACTTGGAAGGTGCTGTAAGGTAAAGGCAGGGCAGATTCCCTCACTGGGAGGTGGCCATTGCATTATTTGTTGGAGGCAGAAGGAAGCTCTTTGTTGGAGCAATAAATCTCTCCCCATCAGCAGAAATGTGTTGTGTGGTCATTAAAGAGCGGGTAAGAGGTGTCCCATGGTTTGGGATTTTATTGCTTTGCAGTTTGCTCTGGATAGTCTTGTGTTTATACAATCCTAATACTTTTAAAACCAAAGGTTTCTTTTTTTATATAGGTAAAATATGTGCTCACATGCTTGTAAATGCTCCCACACCCACTCAGCTGCATCCTGAGTTGTGCACAGCTCCAGCCTCTTCACAAACCACCCAGAGCAGGAGGAGCAAAGTGCTGTGTTCATCCAAACTCCCACCACCAGCTCTGCAGTAGGAGGTGATGGCTTTCACCAGGATTGCCCCAGGACATGTGTTTATTGGCATCACCCAAACAGGGCCAATCCAAACGACTGAGATTCCTGACAAGGCTTTGATGCAAATGAAGAACTTGTTAAACATCCTGCAGGGAAACACGTACTTGAATCCAGACCTTTTTGGGGCTCCTGTGCCACAGAGCTGGTTTTTCAGTGCATTCAGCCCATTGCAGAGAGCACCAGCCTGTGCTGGGTCTCAAAACAGTGCAGACCCCTCAGAGGGACCTGCAGGCACTGTCAGTGAGAGCCCAGGGCACCCACGGGCCTGGCAAAGGAGGGGACGAAAGGGACCACAGCTGGAAAAGGAAGGAGCAGCCCAGTGCTGACGAGGACAGATACAATTCAACACTTCCTTTTGAATAACCATTGGCAAACATTTCTGATGAGCTTTATAGCTTCAGAGTGAAGCAAACAGACAGCACCAGGGTCAGGAAGAGTGAAGTGGGGATTTATTTTTTTCTGCCGGTCTCACAAATATCTTTGCAGATAGTGGTGATTATAAATAGTCCTTTGGCCATTTCCTGATTCTGGTTTGCCGACTCTGCCTTATTTATGGCAGTGATGAGAAGTGTTCAGCCTTTACCCCTGGCACGGTTCAGACACAGAGTCCAAACTTCAGAGTGGGCACTGAAACAGAGGGATCCCCACATCCCACAGGGATATCCTTTGGCCCAGATGAGTGAGCTCTGTGATGGGATTAAGGGGATCCTGAGCTCTAGATTTACTTAGGCAGACTGCTATCAATAATTTCCTTCTCCAGACTACTGAGCACATACCCCACAAAGAGGCTCCTCACTGGACACAGCACAAGTGCCTTGTGCAGAATCCTCATCACCTCACTGGGCTCTGCCTCCACTGTGTCATATCTTCATCCTCACCTGCTCTATCATAGAATCACAGAATGTCTTGTGTTGGAAGGGACCCACAAGGATAGAATTATAGAATCACAGAATGTTAAGGGGTTGGAATGGACATTAAAGATCATCTAGTCCCAACCCTTCCCACCATGGGCAGGGACACCTCCCACTAGACCAGGTTGTTCAAGGCCTCATCCAACCTGACTTTGGACATTGCCAGGGTTGGGGCATCCACAAACCCAACTTGCCCAACCTCTGGCCCTGCACAGACACCCCAACAATCCCACCCTGTCCCTCAGAGTGTTGTCCAAACCCTCCTGGAGCTCTGGCAGCCTTGGGGCTGTGCCCCCTGCCCTGGGGAGCCTGGTCAGTGCCCAACCACCCTCTGGGGGAAGAACCTTTTCCTGATATCTCACCTAAACCTCCTCACATTTGTGGAATGGAGTTAGTTGTGCACTGTAATCCCCTTTCAGGAGCTAAGTGACATCTCCCCCAACTCGTTTGTCCAACAGCCTGTTCCTGTTAGCAACATCCCTGTCACAGTCTGTGATCCAGGATCAGGCATGATCCTGGATCATGCCCAGGATCAGGCATGCTCCTCTGCCCAGGTGGCAAGGCAGATCCTGTGTCCAGTCTGTGTCACAACCACAGCCCAAGCAGGAGTCTGTGATGCAGAAGACAAACTCCCAGGGTGCTCCATCACCTCAGGATGGATTCTGTGCAGGCTCTGACACTCATACAGAATAGAAACTGTTAGTACTGCCTTCCTTACAAATAATCCAGGGAAGTACCTGGGAATACAGCACACCACAAGGTTACCAAGCTTGGCAGACCAGCCCTCATATGTCTGTGCATTATCCCAGTCTTTAATCATATTATCACATGGGTTTATTGCACCCAGGACACTACTACCAATAGTAGGAATTGGGTTTCCTGCCAGGAACCTGCTCCTGGTTTCTCCCAGTCTGTGCTGACCATAGAGCTTCCCTGGGAATGGGGAAGCATTTCTGCTGGTCCATTTTATGAGTAGGAAAGCAGAGGGAAGTCACTGAGTTACCTGTGGCAAGGCCAGTGTCATACAGATGCTGAGGTCCCAGGAGGAATTTAAAGCCTCCAGGCTGGGAATCACAGAGATGTGAGCACCACTGTCCCCTCTGCCCACAGACACCAGGAACTGGAATAAGAAGAGAAAAAAATTAACCTTTATTGAAAAGTCAGTTTTGAAATGTGGTGGGGAGAGTTCCCAGCTGGAATGGGCCTATCAGGAGCTGTCACCCAAGGAAGGGCTGAGGGCACTTCAAAAGTAAGGATGTGGGTTTTCAGGCTCTGGTCACTGATCATGAGGAAGTTTTGAGAGATAAAGCCAAAACATGGTACTAGTTGGGGCAGAAGAGCCCATCGGATGCCATCGGAGTGGTAAGGCTGGCATGGCCGAAATGTCCGTCCCAAAAAGGCCACCTCATCCCAAGGAACTTCAGCCTGAGTGACCTGACGGATATCTCGCTCTCCCAGGATTAAACATCTTTGGAATTCCCTAGACCTAACCCACAGAAATTTCCCAACTCAGTATGTCTTGACTTGTAGAATTTCTGCATTAGACCTCACCCTGCTGGAGGAGAAAGGGCTGTTCCTCAGGCAGGAGGGGTCACCACCTGATGGCATTGGTCACGTGTAAACAGCATGAAATCAGCAGCAGGAACACCAGCGAGTTTTGGAGGGCCAGTTCCACAAAGCAACCGAATCCCTCAGGAGGAAGGCTTTGAACTCTGAGATCTGACCCCAAACTGGGAACTCTCCCCCACCCAGCACAACAGCTGCATTAGCTGGACATCCAGAGCGGACTGCAAGGTTATTTCAAAACTACCTATAAAAGAGAAGATCTGCTTGGTGTCTCTGGAAGTTTCCTGGTTGCCACTTGTTTTCTGCATCCATAAAGTGCCCACAATCAGAAGAAATGGGAGAAGGTTTGGGCTGAGGAAGCTCAGAGAGCTCAAACACTGCCCTTCCAGAGGGAAGAAAGACCCCAAAAGAAGGTGAGGGGATGATTTACCTACGCAGCTCAGGGACACAGGAGGGAAGAGGCTCTTCCATGTTACAAATGGACCAAACAGAAGCAAAACAGGGTTTGGCTCAAAGTGAGTCACGTCTTTCAGCAGTGGAGGTGATGAGTGGTTGGCCAAGTCATCATGAGCAGTGATGCTTCAAAGCACGCAGGGACAGCTCGAAATGTGCCCTCAGACATCATGGGACACAGAGGGGTGGTGATCTTTTCTCTCCAGGCTTTGGCTTCAGGAAGGAGGGCAGTGAGCCGGTTTCCCAAAGGCTGTTGAGGGTATCTCCATGCTCCTTCTCATCCTGCAAAATCCAACTTACCCAAAGCTTCCTCAAACATTATTGTTTGCTAAACACTGATTTTGCTTTAGTCTGGTCCATGGGGGATTCCTACTGGCTCTGCTTCACGTCAACATTGGGGCTGAAAGAGCCTCGTGAGTGGTTTTTGCCTCTTGACTTCCCACATCCCTTTTAAGCTCATTCGGAAAACATCTTCCCTTGCCCAACGTCTCCACCAATTCCCCTGCCCCTTTGTTTTTATTTAGCTCTGTAATTACATTATCTGACCGTACAGCGTTTGGGAATGAAATCTGCATAAAAGATATTAAGAAAAATAAATCTGTGTTTTGCAATATCTTTGAAGTTATCTTTAGGCTGGGCAACAAGAGCAAAATCAGCGTTTGGCTCTCCAGAAATCTCTAGTTTTGCAGAGCTCTTGGGAAAGAGGTTTTCATGGGCCAGGGTAGGGAAATTCACGGGTTCAGATTAATTTTTTAATACTATTAATAACTATTTTTGGCACTGCTTCACAAGGGAGAAAAACACCAGGTATGCACGAGATGTAATTATGTTCATAGTTAATGCTGTGTGTTTTCCAGGAGAAGAAAAGCAACGCTCTTTTTTTTTTGCCTTTCTGGAGGAGAATAACAAAGTTCACTGTGCAGCACTGAGCGTCGTGAGCGCGTGGAGAGGAATAGCTCTTTGTGGAGGGACAGGGTGTTGGGATAAGTTTCCTGTGAGGATGGGGAAAGGCTTTTCCCTCTTTGCATTGTGGTGAAACAACTCTCACACAGTAGGGGACCAATGGCTGGGAGCTTCGGGATCAATAGGCAGGGGGTGATTTGAGCCATGGGTGAGCTGTGAAGGGGAAGAAAGAGTTGAGGGAGCACGGCAGGGGTGGTGCTGCCCAGGCCCTTCACACAATCCTAGAACCACAGAATGTCCTGAGGTGGAAGGGACCCACAAGGATCATCAGTCCAACCTCTGGCCCAGCACAGAAACCCCAGCAATCCCACCCTGTCCCTCAGAGCGTTGTCCAAACCCTCCTGGAGCTCTGGCAGCCCTGCGGCTGTGCCCACTGCCCTGGGGAGCCTGGTCAGTGCCCAACCCCGCTCTGGGGGAAGAACCTTTTCCTGAGATCCAACCTGACCCTGCTCTGGCACAGCTCCAGCCATTCCCTCGGGTCCCTTCCGCGGGCCCATCCATCCCCTCACACCCTGTGGGGTCCCGCTTCACCCCTGGGCCCTTTGCTTTCCGCTGCTCGAGGTGCCCCGTCCCTTGCCGAGACGGAGCCGTGCCCCGGCTCCCCCCGCCGGGCTCTCACCCCCCGCCCGGCCCGGGGGCCACTCCGTAGCGCCGTGCCCGGTGCCAGAGGGGTACTGGCAGCGGGCCGGGGTCCGCACCCCCTCACACACCCCCTCACACTGCGGAGCGGCCCCGCGCCCGCGGGGCGGCCGGGCCGGGCCGTTGTGCGCGGTGCCCGGCGCGGGGGCGGGAGGGCAGCGCGGGGCCGGCCGGGCGGGCGGCGGGGCTGCCGCGCCGGGCCAGACTCAGCCCCTTTCTCCCGGCGCCGCCGGCTGCGAGCTGCGCTGCGGCTGGAGCTGCCCCCAGAGCGGCTCGTGATGGCGGCGGCGCGGGCTCGGCAGCGGGAGGCGCCCGCCCAGCCCTGCGCGCCGCGCCGCTGAGCGGCAGCGCCCGTGCCCGCGGCGGCCGCCCCGGCCCATGCCCCGGGGGGAAGGGGGGCTGCAGCAGCCCGGCGAGCCGCCCACCCGCGCAGCGGGGGCATCGCCCCCACTCGCCGCTCCTGGGAGGGCGGGAAGGAGGCAGCGGCGGCGGCGGCGGCTTTGTGCGCGGCGGGCGGATCGCAGGCCCCGGCGGCGCGGGGCTCGCCTGCTCCCGCCCCAGCCCCATGAACCAGCCGGACGGCTCCGCTCCGGCGGCGGCGGCGGCGGTGCCAGCGCAGGTACGCGGCGGCCGGGGCGGCGTGTCCCCGGGGGGAGGCGGAGGGAGCGGGGAGGAAGGGAAGGGAAGGGAAGGGAAAAGGGAAGGGAAGGGAAGGAGGGAGGGCGGCAGCCGCAGCCGCCCCGGCGCGGAGCCCGGGGGCGCTTTGGCGCAGTGCGCGGGGGCAGCGCCGGGAGCGGCTCCGCGGAGCCCCCGCGGCTCCCGGGCCCCGCCGGCCGCTCGGACCGGGCGGAAAACAAAGCGGAGCTCAGCAGCCATGTCGGGGACGAGCGGCCCCGCGGCCCGGGCCGGCCCCGCACCCCGGCCCCGCACCCGGCGCGGCCCCGCCGCGCTCCGCTCCCCTCTCCCCGCTCCCCTTCCCAGGGCTTTTTCTTTTTCTTTTCCTTCTCTCTCTCTCTTTTTTTTTTTTTTTTATTCTTTTTTTCCCCCTTCTCTAATTTTTCCTCCCGAACGTTTTTTTCCTCCCATTTTTTTCCATTAAAACGACGCCACCTAGAGGAGAGTATTTCGTAAATTAAAAAAAAAATTAAAATTGAAAAAAAAAATATTCTGCTTTTTCTAATTTTTTTTTTTCCCTAGAAAGTTGGGGCCGGCTCCCCCGAGTTGGGGCTCCCCCCGCAGCCCCCGCAGCGCCCCGCAAATGTCGTGGGTGTCCCTTTGGAGCCAAAGCCCAGCTCATGGAAATGAAAATTAAGCAGGAATTTGAATGAATTCAGGTTTTTCTTCCCCCCCACCCCCATTTTCTGGACGAAAACGGAGCCTGGGAGCAGCACAGTGCTGGGAAAAGAAAGTGATTCAAGTTTTTGGTGGGCCCCCCCGGGTGAGCTGCAGGGAAGGATGAGTTTGGGAAAGTGGGAGAATTGCTGTTCCGGAGCAATTAGGAATTGGGCTTCATTGTAATTTTGAACTTGTGCAGCACGCTCTGCCAAAACTCAGGGTTATTTTTTTTTCCTTTTTGCTGCAGTACTTAAAGTTATTTGTTTGAAATGAGGAGTTTTGCAGGAAAATAAAGAGCCCAGAAAATTTGCTGTGGACACACCCAAATTTTTTTTTTTTTTTGGTGATTTTGGATTTCATGCAAAACTGCTCTTAAACAATGAGGTTCTAAACACAGTCCAGGAAAACACGAGGACAAGCAAATTTAAGAGTCGAATGTCAGTTTTATTTTAGAATTTCTTGGCTTTTCAGATGGTTTCTCCTGGCATAATTAAAACAGTTTCCAGCATTTAATTTCCTACTTCTTTTGTAAAGAAAAAAAATTTCCATAGTAGGGTTTTTAGTTGGTTTTTTTTCCCCTTCTTTTTTTAAACATACTGTAACAACTCCAGGTTCTGTGGCTCATAAATCTAATATTTACACAGGTTTATTATAAGGTCCGCCATGATATTACAAATATACATAATTAACAATATTGTGAAAAAATAATTGCAGATTTAGTGATTTTGGTATTTTTAAACTAAAATGCCTTTAAAGGGTTCAGCCATGATATTTTTCTGAATTTCAAAATCCTTTTTCTCCTTGACTGTTAAAACCTTGCTAGAGTTTGAATTGAAAATATTTTTTCATAATTTTTTTTATTTTGGTTTTTTTTTGTTTTTTTGTTTTAAATGCTGTTCTGTCCCTATTATCTTGCTGTTACACAGTGCCTGTGAGTTCTGGACTGTGCACACACTGGTTTATTATTGTAGGGTTGCCCTTGAATACTGGGGTCTTGGTATTGATCTTTTTAAAAATAAATAACAAAAGAGCACTGAAACATACATTGTTTCAAGAAAAAAGCAATCTAGGAGAGATCCATGGCCTTTCCACCCGAAAGTGGGGGAGGGAGAGGAAGGGAAAGATTAGGTCAACATTGAGTTTTACCAACCTTGACACAGTATCCTCTCTAAAATGGGGACAAAATAGCAAGATGGCTGTTTCACAGCTGCAGCACTTTGGGTTGTTTTTTTTTTTTTTTTTTCGGAAAAAGGCATTTTGAAATTTTGAACTCCAAAGTGAGTTTCTGGAGCTGCTGGGGCCCCACCAGCAAATGCTGAAATCCAGGCGCTGCAAAAAATCAATTTAAATTTCAATCCCAAACGAATTTTTAATTCTGAATCTCAAACCCCTGAAAAGTTTTTTGATTTTGTGGCTGGGGTTTTTTTGTTGGTTTTTTTTTGTTTGTATTTTTTTTTTCTGGTTTTGATTTTTATTTCAGTGTAACTTGATATTTGCTGGAAATCAGGCAGGAGTGGCTGCTGAATTCAGGTTTCTGGGGCTGCTTTTCGCTTTCTTCCCCTTTATTTGTTTTGTGGTTTTCGGGGAGGGGGGGGGAGATGGGAAAAATCTGAAAAGCAGGATAACTCTTGGGTGGAGGAGCAAATACTCTGAAATGTCAAGTCCATGTTTTTATTTTTGCGTTTGCGTGCCCCCCAGCCTCCCCAAAAAGGACCCACCCTCTTCCTGAATCCCTTTTTTAGCAAAGAATGGAGTGCCCGGTGCAGTTACAGCGGGGTGGCACATGTGGGTCAGAATTCCACACAATGCTCCCAATTGGATTAAACAATCCCGAGGAATATTTTATTCCTGGTTTCATCCAGGAAGCTGTAGCGTGGTGGCTTTTGCATATCATTGTACTCCAAGAATTCCCCTCCTTGAGCTGCGCCCTGGAACTTTCACGTACTCTGTGATTATACCCAGAGAAACTATTTAGCTGTAATTTTTTTTTTTTTTAAATTTCACACATTTTTTTTCTTGTGTGAAACAGATATTTTGATGCTGCTTTTCTTCTGCCCAACCCCACACCTGGAGATCTGGGAGCATCCCCAGGGCTGTGCTTTGGGACTGGGGGAGCATATTTGGGGTGCTGCATTTTAATGACAAATAATGCCAAATGCTCAGTTTTGGGGTCACAATGCCAACATTTGACAATATCTTTCAATGATATCTTTCGAGTTTATCTTGCTATCTGTAAACAGAGGAATTGAAGCTGGGAAGGCCTTAGTTTAGGTGTGTTTTGCGCTGTTTTCAGCTGTTGTGGGAATAGGGTGAATTTTGGGTGGCTGTTGGAGGTGGGTTTGGGTGTTGCAGGTCTCCTCTGCAGCGATGGGGATGCTCTGGGGGCCTGGCTGGACTCGAGGTGTGGAACTGCAACCATCCCATCTTTAACTCTCTGTAAATCAGTGTCTTTTCAACCCCAGCTCCCGTTCTGTTCCTCCTGCAAGGAAATGCTGCTGGAGGTTGTAATGGGTTGCTGCATCTCACCTTTCTGCGTGTCCTTCCAGCACAAACCTCCTCCTGCCTAAAAACAATTCCATAGTTTTTCATTGCAGTCTTGCTTTCAGGGGGATTTTTTTTTCTTTCTTTTTTTTTTCTATTTTTTTTCTGGAAAGTTGATCAATATTTTATCATTTTCAAAATTGCTGTTGGCAGCCTGGAAGGAGGAGGAGGGAGGGAGGGAGGGAGCCCAGCTGAGTGATACCAGCAGATTTCTTGTGACACAACTGAAATGTATTTTTTTAAAAAAAGAAAAATTTCCAGGACTTCATCCTCAGTGAAGATGAAAAGAGACATGTTTTCAATGCTGAATGAAAACAGACATAATATTATTAAAGTGGTAGATAATATTTACGCAAATGCCATAAAAACCTTAGGAGGTTGTTCGCATGACTCCAGAATAATTTAAATATATATCACTGCCATAATGCAACGCCAGGAATAGTTCAGTGCACGGTGCAGTCACGTGGCCCCGGTGATGCACAGTCAAGTTTGCAATTATGCAAGTGCAGTAGTGAAATTAGTGTTCTAAAAATTAGATTAATTTAAAATTGGGTTTTTTTTGAGAGAAGGTTGAAACCCACTGCAAGGGTCATGCTGATACAGAGTCAGGATTTGTGCCCACTGCATCAGGGCAGGGTCAGGTTGGATCTCAGGGAAAGGTTCTTCCCCCAGAGGGTGGTTGGCACTGACCAGGCTCCCCAGGGCAGTGGGCACAGCCCCAAGGCTGCCAGAGCTCCACGAGGGTTTAGACAACACTCTGAGGGACAGGGTGGGATTGTTGGAGGTGTCTGTGCAGGGCCAGGAGTTGGACTGGATGGTCCTGATGGATCCCTTCCAGCTCAGGATATTCTGTGGATCTGTGATTCTTTGGATGCCGTGCCTGCTGAAGGATCTCAGTGTTCCCACCATGGCTGGCAGGGCTCAGTACCTGGTGCTGGGTGATGGCCTTGACTGGTCCCCACATCACAGCTCCCCATGGCACAGCTCCCTGTGGAGCTGCACTGGCTCTGGGTGGGTGTGCAGTGTTGGGAATGACACCTTTCAGGGACCCTGGCATTGCCAATTGAGGCTCTGGTGGCCTCTGCTTGAGCATCCTCAGCTTGAGCATCTCGGGCGTCGCTCTGGTTCTGGGAACGGCCCAGTGCAGGTGATCAGGAGAGCGTGTGGTCGCCCACCTCAGGCACTTTGGTGGGTCTGTGTGTGCAGGGAGTGTGTTGCCCAGGCACAAGGCTTTGCTGATCCCACTGTACCCTGCTGGTGCTGCTCAGGGTGCTCTGGCTGCTCCAGGGCCTGCTCGGATCCACGCCAGCGATTATTTGTGTGCTAATCGTGCTGGAGGCTGTGAATTGGACAGGGTTAGTCCTGCGGTCAGGGGGAGCCACCCTGAAATGTGAATTTTGTCAGAGGTCTGCAGGATTAGGCCCTGTTTGCCCATAATGTGCCAAGAGGGGACTGAAGGGAAGGATGAGGGGAAGAGGTGTCTGGGCAGGGGCTGCCAGCACAGCTGGAGGCTGTGGGGGGTTTTTGGTGAGGGACATGAGGAAATAGCACCAGCAGATATTTATTTCTTGTCATTTCTAAATTTCTGTGCATCTGGCATTGCGTGTATTTGGAATTTCACATTTATGGCTTCAGTTTGGTCATACCGAGTTTTTTGGGGAAGAAGTTTCTGATTTTTAAAGGTCTTTTATGGATTAATTGCTAGTCATCTGCCTCCTTTTTGCTTTTGTTTGGTTCCTTGAATGTCTCTTGATTATTCTGTACTATGTGATGCCAATTTAGTGGTTAACTAGTATGCAAACTACATCTGGACGTGTTGACTTTGCATTAACAATCATTGATTTGTCTGGAGCAAGGGAATAGCAATGAATGCTGCTGTTTACCATGGATGGTATGTGAAAAATAACCATTTGCGAGGTGTCTTTCATCAGGGCTCTGGTGCAACTTGTCACAGCAGCTCTGCCTTTTTGTGGGAGAGCTGAATTTTTAAACCATGGCACTAGGAGTGGGAAAAGGGAGTTGGGAAGGCAGTGGCATGTGGTGTGTGGGGAAGGGGTTGACTGTGTGCCCTGGTCACCTTGGCTGGCTCTGGTGACAGCAGGAGTCAGGTAACACTGCAGCAGAAAGGCAGTGAAAAGAAATTAATACATATAATCAATAATAGGTAACATATATAACATACAACACATATATAGAGCTTTTCGCTCAGGAACATAATCAAGAGGATGCCAAATTTAACGATCATAAATAATAAGCAGCAGATTGAGTTGATGGGTGGCTTCAGCAGCAGCTGGTTCTCCCCAAAAAGCGTGGCTGCAGCCATGTGGTTGGCTCTGAGCGGGGCAGAGTTTGGTGCTTGCTGTCCCTTGGGGTCTTGGGGAAGCTGAGATGTGCCTGTGGCTGCTGCATGTTCAGGTGAGTCGTGGGATGTGGGAGGCATTACTACACACGTATGTTTTCTTTGGAAGAGGGGAAAGGCTGGAGGAGATGCTCTTTTTGTGGAGAAGGTCTTTTCCCAAGACATGTGCATGCTGGAGATGTCAGAGCTGCTGTGCACCCACTCCTTGGGTGTTTACAAAGACAGAAGGGTCATTTGGTTGACATTCAATATTTAGACCTTGAATCCATCGTCCTGTTGGAACCCCCATCCCTGGGTCTTTTTTGCTGTCTCCTGAGTGCTCTCATTGGCATTAAGTGTGTTGGTTGTCTTTGGGGCTGGGGTCAGTCTGGGCTTTTCCCACACAGAAATCACTTTGCTGACTCTGAAATGTGCATGTGCTGGTCAGATCCCAAATGATGGGCACAGGGGACCTCCTGTAACATGGGCTTTGTATGCCAACACTGCTGAGTGTGTAAATGCCCATGGAGGTGCTGGTCAAGCTGCACAGTGGCTTTCTGAGTTACTTGGGTTTTCCTTGTTGGAGTCTCTTGTGTTCCCAAAGTGGGCAGTGTAACATGTGGTAGAAAAAATCAGGTTAAGCAGAGAAAATACTCCCCTGTGCTCACTGAAAGTGCAACTGCAAAGAAGCTGCTCATTCTGAGTGTTGTATTTGGGGAAGGACACGGCATGGAGGGTATGAGGAATGTGGAAGTGATACAGGTACATTGGAATTCATACTCCTGCTTAAACCACCTCTGTACCCATATAGAAGAGATCTTGTGATTTGTGCTTTTTAGTTTTTTTGGCAATTGAGTGGTGGTTAGCTCTGGTTCATCACCTGGTCTGTGAGGGCCTGTGCCAGCATGCTGGAAGCTCTTGCTCCAGCTGGGATGGTGCCTTAGGCACCCAGGGAGTGGAGGCAGTGTGGGGGCACATGGGGCATGTTGTGCCTCCCCTGGGGGGTGGAACCAGCTGAACCCTGTGCTTGTGCCTCTGTGGGTGTGGGTGGCACAGGTGACTCTTGGATGAGGTCAGGGCAGAGTTTCAGGTTCCTGCCAGGTGATGAGACTTGTGGTTGATGGAGCTGTGCTGCCCCTGGAGAAGCTGGAAGCCAGACGGCTGTTTTGGGGTGAAATTGCTGAGCTCTGGGTCAGCCTGGCAGGGCTGACATGGAGGGCTGTGTGTGCCCCCATGGCTGTTCCCATGCCAAGGGCCTGGGGCAGCAGTTCATCCTGGGTTTTGGTGGGAGCTCCAGTGTCACCACACCAATTCCTCTGCCAGAATAGCTTTCCTTGGCAGTCTCCCTCCTCCCCCTTTATTTCCCTCACCTGTATTACCAAGGCACTCCAGTGTGCACTTAGAAAGGTTTCACTGCTGTACTATACCTGCAAGGAAATAATTATACAGGCAAGGCCTTCCTTGGTGTAATTTGCAGCGCTCCTGCATATTTCACATCTGTATTTGGCTGGTGTGATGTGAAAAATAAGGCTGGAAGTGGAAAAGTAGAGACTGGAGATTTTGCCGGTGCTGATAAGGGGCTGACCCAGGGAAATGTGAATGTTGGTGTGTGGAGCAGAGCCTGAAGCTGCTGAAGACATTGAGGAGTTCCCTCTGTATCTGGGGGATCAATACATGTGCCTATGTGTTTGTGCATATGGATGTGTCTGAGAGACTCACTGTTGGAGGGTGGGGATCTCTGATGGGTCTGGGATGGTGTGAGGGCTGTTGGGTCCACACCAGCAAGGGGTTCAGCTGTGCCTGGGTCACGTAACACAGGAGCCATCGGTGTCCTCTGCACTGGCTTAGAAATTAGGAATGTTACCAGCCAAAGTTGGGCTGATGGAAGTGAGAATGGCTGTGTTTATCAGACCTGTCCATGGGCAGTGAGCAGAGCCAGGCTGGGACGGGCCAAATGCGGTCACATTCCATTGCTGGTATCCTGATGGCACCACTGTGTCTCCAGGCTCTTCAGGTTTTAATACTGTTTGTGATTTCCTTCTACTAGATACACACAGGCAGCAGTAATTTTATGAAAGTTAATTTTTTACTCTGTGTGGGTGTAGGGATCCTTTCCTGCCCCAAAATAGCAGCAGAAGGCAGTTTTCAGAAGTTGGGTGTGCTTGCGTTGAAGGCCCGTCATTTAGGTTCTGCTTCCAGTACGTTGACAGCAATTTTAGTACAAGTATTTAATTGCTTTAGGCCTATTTTTAGAAGTATTAAACCTCAGTTTTCAAAACTGCAACCAAAGCCAGCCACTCTGCTGGTGTGGGAGAGCCGGGAGGGGAACCAGAAGGAAAACCTGGAGCTACGTGGGTTGGCCCCACTTGGAGCAGAGCGTGGTCATGGCCCTTGGCCAGGGCTTGGGGTGCCGTGGAGCCTCTGGGGTACGTGACTGAAATGGAGTTGTCTGTATTTTGGTGAGGGTTTTTTTTACTACTATTCTGTTTACTTGGCTACACGAGGCGAGAATGAATGAAACCCAATTTCAGCAGATTTGTACAATTTCTTATGTTAACTCTGCAGACTGGGGGATGGAGTTTGGAAGCTGAGCTGGGAGTATTTGGAAGCTGAGCTGGGAGCATCCCGGTGAACGGTGTGCAGGCAGCCCCAGGAGGTCTCTGACTTGAAACCCAAGAACAGTTCCTGCTTTCTGGGTATAAATCTGTCATTTGAGATCTGATGTGCTTTAGTCTTCGGGCTGCAAATACTGAGCTTTCACTGGCATTTGTGATATTTGTAATTTTGAGGGTCAGAAGGGAGGGTTGGGCGAGTGCAGTATAATTACTGGTTGGAAATAAAACACCTTTTTGAATTTCTCTATGCAATTTGGAAACCTCTGTCAGGGGGCACGGCTGGATTTGGATCAGGCTGCTGGCAAAGAGGATCTGAAAATCCCCTTGGGAATCAGTGGGATTTCTCTTTGCAGTCAGGTGATGCTGTTGGTGGGACCCACGTTGGGCTCTCCAGATGCTCCAGTGCATTGTTGGGACAACAGCAGTGGCAGTGACAGCAGGGGACAGGCTGGGACCTGGCAGTTGGTGGCCTTGGGGTTGCTGCTGGGTGCTCTCTGATGGGCATGAGCTGATGGGACCACTGGGGGCTGGCAGGGCTAGAGTTGGACTTCACCAGTGAAGGGATTAATAATTGACCCCCAGGAAGGCTGTCCCAGGGTGTGCTTTGACTTGGCTTCGGAGCACGTGGCTTTGGCTCTCTGGTTGTGGTTAATACCTCTGAGGCAAAAAGTGCATATTAACTCCAGGGGAGGAGTATTTTTACCTTCTTATCTGTCATTATTTTCCAGGCCTTGAAATTTGGCTGGTTGGTGATAACAGCAGTTAGAATTAGCATTTCTCCTTAATTGGGTTTGTTGGGACATGCCAGAGAGACAGCCTTGGAGGGGACTCACTGTGCCATGAGCTGGGGAGGGCGCTGGGCAAGGAAGAAAAAATGCAAATGTATGCAAATAGATTGTGTTTGGTGGGGGCAAAATAGATCCAGAGCAAGTTTGCAAGATCCAAGTTGTCTGGCATGTGGTCTGAGAGCAGTGAGGCAATACCTGCTCCTGGAAGTGCTGGCAGATGTTGGAGGGATGTAGGCATGAGTCCACTGGACCATCTGTTGGATCTCAGGAAAAGGTTCTTCCCCCAGAGGGTGGTTGGCACTGACCAGGCTCCCCAGGGCAGTGGGCACAGCCCCAAGGCTGCCACAGCTCCAGGAGGGTTTGGACAATGCCCTGAGGGATGGGGTGGGACTGTTGGGGTGTCTGTGCAGGGCCAGGGGTTGGACTGGGTGGTCCTTGTGGGTCCCTTCCAACTCAGCACATTCTGTGATCCTCAGCAGGAATAGTGGTGCCATCCACAAATGAGAAATACACCCCCAAATCAAGAAAAATAGTAGTGCCTTTTCCTGAAATCTTGTATTTCAATTTTATTTTTGTTCTTTGTAATCTTAGCTGGTTTAGTTGCCAAAATATAGATTTGCTGAGAATGCTGCGTTTGCTTTTGGTTCCTGATAAGGTGCAGGATATAAGTCCCACGTTGTGGCTGTTTGTTTGTCTCACTGGTAAATGTTTGTGCTCCTTGTTTGGAGCTCCTTGGTCTCCTGCAGCATAAACACTGTTTGTGATTGGAGTTCATTACGTGAGGTTTAAATATATAAAATGAAATGTTCCTGTCTACTTTAAGCAGACATATGTCTACGTTTTGCAAATTAACCTAATTAAATATATATGTAGAAATTTATGATATTCAGCTCCTAGCACAAGGTATGCAATTAGCATCCATGGAGCCAGGAAGGAATTTTCCATTTCTTTCTTGACTTTTCCTCATAGGATTATGTGGTTTGGTTTGTTTTTATTTTTAAATTTTTATTTTTAATCTTCGATCTTTAATTTTTGTTCTGTTTAGGAATTCACTTAGGAACGAGTCCTGCAGGGATTTAAGCTTGTGGTTAAATTACCCCACAAGTAGCTTTGAGCGAAGTCGGTGAAATGGTCCCGAACTCCTGGGCTCTAGCCTGTCCCTTTGCCTCTGCAGGACAGGAGGAGTTCATTTTGTTAGGAGAATATCACGAGCAAAATATCATTCTGGAGGAAAAATTGTATTAGAATATTTACATTTTTCAAGCCTCTTCCTTCCTCCCACCCAAAAATAGCAAAAAAAAAATTACCTGTCTCCTCTGGATTTATGTAATTTTCAAGTGTTTGGCCAATGTTGTTTCCAAAACACACTGTCCCTCTACCTGAGCTGTCTCTGGGACAGGAGAACCCTCATGCAAGAAGTACAAATCCATTAATATAATCTTTCATTTAGCAATATTCTGGCACCAGGAATACTACTTTTTGCTTTCTTTTCTGCCAAAGTGTGGTTTGGTTTTTTTTAATATTTAAAATTTGATCCTGTTATAATAGTTTGTTATATAAATAATCATTTGGTCTGTTTTGCATATCAGTAGTTGACTCCATTTTATTCACAAAAAGCATTTTTTCCCCCATAAACATCCCCACTGTTCCAGCCCAGAAGTTGCTCTTTATTAGCAAAACCAACCAAGTAAATGACGTTCCCAGCTCAGCTATTTTAATGATCCCACAAACCCAAGAAAGCAGTAGGAAATTTTTCAGAAGCAAACTGCAGAAACTTTTTTTTTTTCCTGGGACATCATAACTTTTCAACTTTTTGTCCAATTATTTTTGCTACATTTTTCCAAGCTTCAAGCTGTGAACTCAAAGAATTTGGGGCTGTTCTTTTCTCCTGGAGGTCATTTAGGGGTGTCAGAGATGACCCAACACGGAGTGGAAGAGCCCCTCCAGAGGACCTGACAAACACACTGTTCCTAATTTCTGTGCAAGAACTATTCAGAATTCTGTGTGGGGAAGGTGTGATGTTGGATCATGACCATTTTTCCCCTCTTGGGCTCCTCTACAGGTCTGTCCTCCAGTGTTTTCCTGTGATTTGCTGCATTGCTGTGTTTCCCCATCTCCATATTTCAAGGCAGAGGAAGTTCTGCTCCCAGCCCTGTCCCCAGCTCTGTCCCTCTGTCCTTCTCCCTCTCTGGGAGAGCTCTGCTCTCCCAGGTTGAGGTCCTTGGTGTCTCCTGCCCTCCCTGGGTGTGTCTGTGCCCTCTCCCTGACAGGGGATGCCTTTTCACAGGCCATCAGCAGCTTGGATTCCCACTTCTCTATCACCAGGTGTTGAGTGGTGACCAACTCTACAAATGAGAAGAAGAAGACAATTGTGCAGATTGTTTTTGGGGTTTCCTTGTGAGCCTGCAGCCTTGCCAGTGAGCACTGCAGGGCAGGAGCTGTCTCATACCTGTGCCCTGTGTGGCTCCAGGTATGGGACAGATGATTTAATAGTCAAAGCTGTATTTTCCACTCTGGCAGCCACAGCATCCAGGCGTTTCTTTCTCACCTCAGTGCTGTGCTCACCCTTTGGGGGTTCCTTGTATCTTGTCCCCAGGGCGTGCTGCACCCCCTCAGGATGTGGATTTTACCCACCACCAGTGCAATCATTGGGATAATTGTAGCATCTGCAATTTATTTAGGCAAATAGGAGAGTGAAAAATGTTTGCTTTCCCTTGCTCCTGGGGTTTATTTTTAGAGTTTAGCTTTGTGCTTTGGGAAGCAAAGACCAGGCATCCTGTGTGTCCCTTCTCCCTGAGGGGAGCTGCTGTCCCTGAGATGCTGCTCCTCGGGGCAGTTCCCTGTCCACGCCATGGGAGTTGCTGGATTGCCCTTCTTGCCCTTGTTTGCTTCCTTTCTTCCCATTCTACTTCTTGCAGTCCCTTTCCAGGTGGGATCACCAGGGCTGTGCTCAGGGCTGTGGATGCAGCTTTATGCATGGACACATTCCCTGTTCCCTCCCCTGGAATGAGTTGCTGTGCTGGTTCCGTCGCTGCTGGAGAGGTGCCCTGGCTCTCCCCGTGTGCTCTGGTGAATGCTAATGGCTCATTTAGGTGCCCTGACGTGGGGATGGTGCTGTTTTCCCCCTGGTGTGTTACTTTCTCCAAACCTTCCCTGGTGCAGGGAGCAGATGTCTGAGGGACCCCACTGTGAGAAAGAACTATTTCTGCCCTTTA
The DNA here is from genome assembly GCF_001604755.1 of Lepidothrix coronata. Taxonomy (NCBI): domain Eukaryota; kingdom Metazoa; phylum Chordata; class Aves; order Passeriformes; family Pipridae; genus Lepidothrix; species Lepidothrix coronata. The sequence continues at coordinate 971,271 of NW_016690434.1, forward strand.
TTTTCCGTCTTTTAATCAGTGGTTAATCAATGAGGTGACTTCTTACTTCATCCCATGCATATGAAAGTGTTGTGAGTGCACTTGTCTTACAGCCTTCATAGAGGAGACTTGTCTGAGGCTTTTCGAAATCTGGGTACACCACACCACTCACTCACAGAATCACAGAATGTGCTGAGCTGGAAGGGACCCACAAGGATCATCGAGTCCAGCCCTCAGCCCTGCACGGGCCCATCCCCAAGGGTCACACCCTGTGCCCCAGAGGATCATCCAAACCCTCCTGGAGCTCTGGCAGCCTTGGGGCTGTGCCCACTGCCCTGGGGAGCCTGGTCAGTGCCCAACCACCCTCTGGGGGAAGAACCTTTTCTAATCTCCAACCTAAACCTTCCCTGTCACAATTTGAAGCCATTCCCTCAGGTCCTGTCCCTGGTCACCACAGAGGAGAGATCAGACTCACCCTGTTCTACCTCCACATTCACTCTTGCCAACAGTCCCCATAGCTTAGTGACTTAGGACTCTCTGCAGAAACCCTGTTGACTCCTGGTGTTCCTCTTTTGTTTGTGTGAGCACTGATTTTTAATTATATTTTTTAATTACTATTTATAGGAATTTTTCTGCTACAAAAATGAAGTTCTGTGGTTCCTTGAAGCTCTTCTAAAACAGTGGGGTCACATTACTTGCTCACTGGTCCATAAGCATGAGGTGGATAGCAGTGATTTTTGGGGTTCCCAGATGATTTTAATAGCTTAATGCCTTTCAGACTTTGGGATAAATATTGTTTGGCACTGTAGATTTTTATTTTTTTGCTAATAATTTTGCTAGTCAGGGCTGCAGCTTTTTTCTGGTGACCACACAGTTTGAGATGGATGCTCAGCTCGTTCCTGGTGAAGGAAGAGTCCAGGAGGGGAACTGCTGAGCCCTGTCACAAGTTAGCACTGGTGCAAAGAAGTTGAATTTTATCCTGTGGTTTTATCTTTCTTTAGTGCTTTATTTATACCAGAATCTGGCAGACTTCTGGTGCTTCTGTGTTTATTTTTTTTTTTTAAATAAGTTTTCTTCCTCCAGTGACCTGTTTCCCAAAATCTTTTTCTGGATTGGCTTTTTTACAGCTTTAAGTGTATCTTCCTTGATTTTTACATTCTCATAATTTTGATTTCTTTCTGAGGGTGTTGTTTTGTTTCTAATGGCCTTTTTCACAATGCTGTTAAACTGTGCTTATATATTTAAAAAACCCCTTTGGTAGGTGATAACCATCTTTTCCAACTTCATCATTTCACCTACAAGGCTTTCACTTGCTCCTTTAACTCTCTTTAACAAATTTTCCCATTTATGGAATCATGGAATGGTTTCTCCTTCGAGGAAGAGCTGAGAGAATTGGGTTTGTTCAGCGTGGAAAAGAGAAGGCTTCAGGGTGACCCCCTTCCAGTACCTAAAGGGAGCCTGCAAGAAAGGTGGAGAGAGACTATTTACAGGAGTCTGGAGTGACAGGACAAGGGGCAATGGCTTCCCACTGCCAGAGAGCAGGGTTAGATGGGATGTTGGGAAGGAATTCTTGGCTATAAGGGTAGGGAGGCCCTGGCACAGGTTGCCCAGAGAAGCTGTGGCTGCCCCATCCCTGGGAGTGTCCAAGGCCAGGTTGGACGGGGCTTGGAGCAACCTGGGCTAGTGGGAGGTGTCCCTGCCCATGGCAGGGGCTGGAATGAAATGATCTTTAAGGTCCTTTCCAACCCAAACCAGTCTGGGATTCTGTGGTTCCCTGACATGCCTTGGCTGAGGACACAGTGAGGGGAGAGAACTCCTCTGTGGCACCTCAGGCATCACTTCTACATTGAACTTGCTTTCACATTTGCAGGTCTCTGTGGGATTTACTGAATTCTCCTGTGACTGAAAATGTGTTTCCTGCCTTGGCAGAGACCTGCAGCTTCTGGTATTCCTTGGTATTTTGAGCATCCTCCTGTGCTCCCCGATGCTGTAGCTGTGCTCTGACTTTCTCTGATGGGCTTCCAGTCCATAAAGGTTCTCTGATCCTACTGACACAATAATCATGTTTAATTTATTACCCTTTGCTTCTCTGTCAGCACAACTCCATCATTCCGATATAGTTCGGATCTGGACTGTAATGCATTGAGTCTTTTGATTGCTACCTGAAATTTTAGGAAGTTTTTCAGAGACACAGTACATTTATGACCTCATCAATAGAAAATGCTTCACTTAACCTGGATGTTCCTCTACCCTTGTTTGATTTTCTCAGGCTTTAGTTTAAATAGGCTTTTATGTGTTGGCATCTGTTTTCATTTTGGCTCTGATGGTGCCTGGTTACAGGTGTGGCCTGGTGGGATTTCACAGAAAGGCACCACGTGGGTCCCGAGTTTTACTTTTCCAGGCTCTGTTGTCCTCTGTGTCGTTTTCGGGTGCTTTTTAGCAAGGGATGGTCTCTGCCATAAAGTGAGAACCATAGTCTGGGCTTAAAATTGGTCTCCAAGTAGGATGCAGGACCCTGAGCCCCCCTCTCCTGCCTTCCCTCCCACATGAGCAGGCTGAGCTCCTGCCTGAGCTGGGCATTGCCATGCTAGTGAGAATTAAAAAGGCATAAAAGGAAAAAAAAGGAATAATAAAAGGAAGAGATGACAGTTATCCTTGAGTTAGAAGTTATCAAGTGCAGAAAATTGATAAAGGAAGTTAAAAACACAAGGGAAAAAAAAAATCTGTGACTGTCAGTGCAAGGAACAGTAAGAAAGTATTTGTATTAGGAACAAAAGAAATTCTAATAATGGTTTGTGTAGACTTATCACGACTGAGGAGAGGTAAAATGCATAATAAAGCAGAAAAACTCGACATGTTTAATAAATATTGCTGTTCCCTATTTGTAAGGAGGAGTATGATCCACTTCCAGCCCATGTGCACGAGAGCTGCCAGGCCAGTGTTTGCTGAGCTGGGGGTTTCCAGCTGGTCCATGTGGGTGATGTTCCCTGGGGGCTCCTGCCAGGTCTGCCCATGGCTTTTCCACCTTTTTTTTTCTCCTGTAAGATTTGAATAAAGTAGAGAATATTCCAGAGAATGTGGTGAATGCTGCTGTTGCACTGCCTTAGCCTGGCCAGCCTCGGGATGGGAGCACAGGGGAGGGGGCGACGGCAATGTCAGGCTGGATTTGTTCTTCAGCAGGAGTGGTGAAGGAGGGGTCATTTCCCAAGCTGGCAAAATGTCTGCTTTGGTGTCGTGCCCCAAAACACCCTCTGGTAGCATCAAGCTGGCGTGAAACAGTTTGGGAATGGGGTCTTGGATGACCATAGGCATTGTCAACGCCCCTGTGGGGTCCAGCCCCCGTGCTGGGGGTGATGGTTGTGCTGGTTGATTTGGTGGGAAGGAGGGAAGAACTGCAGCTGCTCGGAGGGATTTGGACTATGGGTTAATCTCCACTGGGTGAGCTTGGTTTGATATGAATCATGGGATTTGTGCATCTGGGGAGTACTTTGGGATGGGGAGACCAGAGGGGAGCAGAGATGCCAAACCAGGCTGTGGGGTGGGAAAGGGGCAAATGCTGCAGCTTGAGCAGTGACCCTGAGTCTGTGGGAGGGAGGGGATGCAAACCATGGCTGTGCAGAGAGGTGTGTGAGAACAGCTCTTCTTTTGCCTGTGCTTTAATACACTACCCTCATTTTCAGTTCCCTCATTTTTTTAAGAGATGTTGAAAAGTTGGAGAAGACACAGACCAGATGAGTGGAGTGAAGCAACTTGAGGACTCAAAGGAAATACTCATTGGGATTTACTCTTAAACATTTGTGGATGTGCACCGTATTTTGGGAAACTCTCTCTGCCAGTAGGAGTCTGAAAAAAAAAAAAAAAATCTCTCTTGTAGATTTTTATCTTCACAGAGGCACTTCTCCACGGGCTTTAAAAAAAAGACTAAAAAAGCAGGTAGCAGAGCCCTTCAGTTTAGCAAACTGCATAGCAAGAAACAATACCTGGAAGCTGGATCCAAACACTCAGATGACAAAATGAAGACGCAGAAATATTTTTCAGAGTAGGAGTGGAAATTTTGACCAGCAGGGCAGATTAGGGCAGATTAAAACACACTGCCAGGGAAAGCTGTGAATGTGGCATATCTTGGTGCTGCTGCTTGTTCTCTGCATCTCTGGAATATGTGTTGGAGAGTTTTCTGGCAGAGCTGAGCCGTTAACCAGGGGAGAGGTGCTGTTATGGTGCAAAGAATGGCTATTCTGTGGCTTCAACAAAAGATTGTGCTTTCTGTCTCTCCCTTGGTATCCTGTTTCCCAGTGTCCGGCAGCAGATGGCTGGGGAAGGATTATAAGGAACAGAGGAAATATTGAGTGAGTTTCCCTTTAATATACTCCCTAGCTCCTGCTGAATGGTCCCTAAATTATTCTCACTTCCAAACCATGTGGGATGCTCCAAACCCTCTTCTGCCAGCATTGGACCATCACACATGTTCACACACCCCCCAGCATGAAACCAAAGTACTTGCAAGTGGGTTTTTTTCCCCTAGAAGAGATATAACTAATGAAATTCATAGGTAATCTCCTGTAACATTGAGCACAAAAGGCTATTTGTTTACTTTTTCAGGCAGCAAATGATAATGAATAAGGTAGTTAGGGAACACATGGGACACAGTCATTAAATAATCTGCTTAATATTCCTAATGCAAAAGCAATAGGCAAAGCAGCAGAGAGAGGAGTGCTTAGAGCAATACATAAGAATATGGGTTTTCTCAGTGCTTCGTCTACAGGAGGCTTCATTCCCTCTCCCAGGAGGAAACCTGTTGTAGAAAAGGGATCCTATTGTAGAAAACCTATTGTAGACCAAATGGGATGTATTTACAAACTACTGCAGAGATCAGAGAGGAGATTTCCCCTGGTTAACTCTGAAATCAGGCAAAAAAAGCAGCAACTGAGCTGAGGTGGCTGAGTGAAGATGTAAACAGTATTAGGAGCAGTAAGCAGTAGGCTTTTAAAAAGTATAAACAGTCTGGTAAGGAGTAGGATAGGAAGATCTATTAAAATAAGCAGAAGGCAGTTAAAAGGATAATTAGGAAGGCAAAAAGAAATAGAGAAGGTCTAATTGCTAAGAATATTTTGACTTCAAAGGATTCTTTAGATATATTCAGAGCAGAAGAAACTTGTCCACTGAAGACGATGCTGGGGATTGGAGGCAGGAGATCTGGGAATAGTGTGTTTGTAAATGAGCTTTTCAATGCCCCTCGCTGGGGTTTTACACCTCTGGTGAGTGCTCAGCACACCTGCATCCAGGACCCAGCTTGTGTCATGTGTGGGAGCTCCATGGTCAGCAAAGGGAGCTGCAAAACACCCGGGCACATTCATTTTGTGCAGCTCTGCTTTGAAACTAAGAGGTTGCCAGGAAGCTCGAAGTCTTGGTGTTGCACAGCAAAAATGCCTTGTTGCTGCACTCACCTGCTAAGTGTGGAGGTGACCTCATGCCACAGCCAGACCTGGAGCTTTTTCTGGTGACCTTCATGCATGACTGAGGTGCAGGTATATACACATGTGTGTGTGTTATATATGCATATATTTATATACAATACACTGTGTGAGGGTGTACATGGAGATATTTTGCACCGAAACACAAAGTGTGTCATCTGGAATGGACATTCCTGATAAAAATGACTCTTTTTGTGGAGGTGTGTTTTTTGTATGCTTCACCTCCAAAATCACAGGATCACAGAATCACTGAGGTTAGAGAAGACCTCTGAGATGATTGAGTCCAATCTGTGCCTGATCCCCACCTTGTCAACCAGCCCAGAGCACTGACTGCCATGTCCAGTTATTCCTTGGATACCTGCAGGGATGAGGACTCCACCACCTCCCTGGGCAGCCTCTGCCAATGCCTGACAGCCTTTTCAGTGATGAAATTCCTCCTCATGTCCAACCTGAACTTCCACTGGTGCAGCCCATAGCCGTTTCCTCTCCTCCTGTCCCTTGTTCCCTGGGAGCAGAGCCTGACCCCCCCCAGCTCCCCCCTCCTGTCAGGGAGTTGCAGAGCCAGAAGGTCCCCCCTGAGCCTCCTTTTCTCCAGGCTGAGCCCCCCAGCTCCCTCAGCTACTCCTCTTTAGACCTGTGCTCCAGACCCTTCCCAGCTCCATTGCCTTTCTCTGGACACACTCCAGCCCCTCAAAGTCTCTCTTGCAGTGAGGGGCCTAGACCTGCACGCAGCACTCAAGCTGCTGCCTCACCACTGCCGAGTACAGAGGGACAAATCCCTCCCTCTCTGAGTTCAACAGGCGTGTAAATCAGAAGGAAAGGTAATGCCACAACTGAAACACATTCTGGCTGGAAGTTCTTGAGTCTTGTGCATAAAAACCTGGGGACAATTTATTCAGTTTCTTGGGAAGCTCACCCGATTTAGATTTTCTAGCTTTGATCAGAGTTGCTTTTCTCAGCAAGCTGCCCTTGCAGAGAGCTGGAGTGTTACAGACTCCTTTGTACATGTAATTAAAAGCAGTCTTGTATCTTGATATCCTACTGTGGTTAATGTTTCCTTCAGAAAAATGACTTGACTTTAACAGGCTGGGAAACTTGGGGATCCTTCTGGTGGCCAATGCAGGGGCAGAGGGCTCTGTGGGCTCCTCATCGCCGGCTTACCCTGGTTTGGAGAGTAGGATCAGCAATGCCAGAAGATCTTGTTTTGTTCTGGTTTTTGTGTTTATGAGGATGGATTCCATGTGTTCCCACACTAGATAAGTTGTCACAGCCTGAGGCAGGGAGACTGTCCCAATGGTGGACACTTCCTCTTGGTTCCACCAACGTGCCTCATCACTGTCTGGTCACAGACACTTCTGGAGTCTGAATTCCTACTTTTCACCCAGCTGCCACTATAGTCTGAATTTCAACAAGTTTGGGAGGAAGTGAGCAGCATTTGCAGCAGCTGCAGCCCAGGGATACTCCCGGGGTGCTGTGGTTGCACGGGCAGTGCCTCGCCAATGAACCGAGTTTCCATGTCAGCGAGCGCCGGATGCCTGGTGTCACATCTTGACTGGAGGCTGGAATTCACCCGGTCGGGAATGTGACCAGAGCTATTGTTCATGGATTAAGACTTGTCCCTTAAAACATTGCACCAGTTACGCAGAGCATTTCAGACCCACAGCCTTGCGTGTGTGTTTAGCTGGGGCTTGCCAGCTCCATCTGCTTGAATGAGGTGTCCAGCTGTGCCCAGTGTTGATGCTGCTCCTGGCACAGACCAAGCTCAGTGCCCTTGTCCCAGAGAGGCCCATGGACTCCTGGTTGTCATTCCCTTGCACAACCTTTCCTTTCTTTGCAGGCAGTGAAGGAGCAGGATCCTTCCTTGACATAAACCAGGTGGGGTGGGAGAGCGGCAGCCCCGGGATTCCCACCCTGGGGCTCTGGTGGAACCAGCAGATAAGTAGTTACCCTGTTTTGTGATGGCAGCAGGATGGTATTCCTTAAGATGGTATTTTTAAGAGAGTGGAGAAATGTCCTAAATATTGAATGCTTAAGTTTTCAAATGGGATTTGAGAGGTTTCATATTGAATGTTATTAGCCCAGATAAGGACTTACAGTCTTAGCAGTGAAAAAGCTCCTTGTATAGAGAAAGAGCTTGGTAGAGATATTGGGCAAGTTCCAACAGGTCTGGGGTGGATGTTTTCCATGTGCCCATGCTGTTTTAATATTAAACCCCTTTATTTTCACCTGCATTAAGTGCTAATGAGAGCACGGTGTCTGTGGGGCTGAATGGGAAACAAAGCAAGACAAGAGCGTGCCATGGCTGCTGTTGTTGTGCTCTGCTTTCCTCTTCTCCTCAAATCTGATATCCTCCAACTTTATATTTCATCCAACCAAATTATGATCAGAAGAAAATGGTAATTTGATTCAAGGGGAGAAAAGTTAAATTAAAGTCAGAAACCAATATGTGGGATATATTGGTGCAAAAGTAATGTCGATCCTGAGGAAAAGCTTTTGTACTTCAGCAGATGTCATTGGTGGCAAAGGAAGCTGCATGTTTTACTGTGGAAGAAAAGGAGCCATCAGCCCAGGTAAAGAGGACTTGAAAGCAGGAGATCCTGATGGAGGGCAGGGTTTGCTAATGAGATATGGTTACCACACCAGGCTATGCTCATTCTGGAGCTGGCACTGCTGCTGCTCTCAGATCACAGCCCACTCTGGGGAGGAGAGTGAACACACTCTGTGTGTCTGCAGCACAGGACCTGCTCTTGTTCCAGCTTCTCCAATGTGTTCGTGTGGTACAAACTCAGATCGGTACCTGCCTGGATGGAGGAAGGGGGACCTTGTGGGGAGTGTTCAGGTGTGGGAGGGCATGGAAGGACTCAACCTCAAGTCCTGATGTCTTATGTAGCTTGTCAGACCTAGGTTGTGTTGGAGGAGGTCATGGTTTGAGATAGCCCCAAAAATCCTAATTCCCTAGTCCTAGCCCCCTCCCACATCTCAACCTAATGTGAGATGGGTTTTTCCAGACAAAACACACCAGACTCCAAATGGGGAAAGGGAATATATGACTGTACAAATAAATACCATATCACATTATACACACGATCACAATATCTCTACCATGACATATAGT
>NW_016690434.1:980745-993131 GCF_001604755.1 Lepidothrix coronata
TATGATATAGCAGTGTGTTACCTCTCCCATTCACCAGGGCTTATGAGGTTTCTAATAGTTGCATGGCGCTGAGAAACCCCCGAGGGGCTCAGAGCCCCTTCCTCGTGGCTCTACAACATGGCCACCTCTCCACAACAACCAAAACTACAACTCATCTCTTCCGGTGAGCTTGTGATATGTTTACATTTTTGCAGGAGCGCCGATTGGGCAAAACTTCAAAACTTCCAGGGGTTTCCACCCCTTGGGATCTACCACTTTTCAGCCTCTGGGGTAAAACAAGATCCAAACCACTACAGAGGAACATCAGAAATACGTCCCGTGGGTAGCGAAAACTTGACCTTTTGGCAGATCTGGTCTCAAATTCTTTGTTTGCCAGCAGGGATGCTGGGGTTGCCTGGCCATGCTGTCTCCACCCCAAGGCTGACTGCCACAGCTCTCAGACTGTGTTGGTCATCAGATGGTGTCCTCTAAAAGAGTGACCAGGAGGTGATGGTTTTCACCTGATTCAGGAACCAGAGCAAGCCAGAAGAGGTGACATGGTTCTAGAGTGCAGAAGTCACGCTGTGGGGAAGAAATGGCAGATATTGTTGTATAGCTTGTCCTGGTTGTGCAGCAGTGCTGGACTCTCATATCAACCCTTCTGCTCTGTTACATGGAAAATGAAAAATGAGAACAAAGTTTCAGATGTTGTGACCTGCCTTTGTTCCTCTTTGTGGAAGAAGATAATTGCGGTAGAAAGCTTCAAAAGGAGATTAAGTCTGTTGTCTACACTCTGTGAGAGCTTTCCCTGTTTCTGTAGCCTCCTGGGAAGGGCATCCTTAGTATTTGCTGTGGAATTATGATGCCAGAAATGTGCTGGGAAGGGGCACCCTCTGTTCACCATCAGGTGAGATGTGCAGACCCTGTGTCTCACAGTAGCCCAAACCTGTCCATGTGGCACTGTAGCCATGAGCTGTGTTGGTGCAGTCTGGCCACTGGCTTGAGGTTTGGGTTGGGCAGGGCATGTTGGCAGGTCAGTGGAGGACGAGTGTCCCTTTCCATGTGCAGATTTGCCATGAGCACCTTTCTCAGACCATGCAGACTCAGCTCCGGGGGCCATTTTGTTAAGGCTCCAATCACCCCAACGCTCCAGCTCCTTGCTCTTTGGGGTAAGATCCCACCGGTGTGTTCAGACAGAGGATGGATTTCCTTGAGCTGGCAGGACCTTTCTGCTGTTTAAGTGTCTGCAGTTGCTGCCAGTGACAATAACAAGGTGGGCTGACACTTAGTAGTCTGAGTGGTATTTCGGCGCTGGAAGTTGGGCCAGTGATATGAAGCAAAGGAAGAGGTGGGAAATCACAGTCTGTGTGTGTTCTCCAAAAGGCTGAAGGATGCTCAGGGGCTCTGTCAGGAAGAACAGCACTGCCATGGTGTGAGAGATCTCTGGGATATTGTTCAAGGTGGAGGTGCAAGAAAACTCAAGGTGAAAACTCCAAGTGAGACAGATATGCAATTCTGCTAAACACCTGGGGATATAATTAATATTTTTGGGGTCAGCCTTGTCGATGGAACTGAGCAATTTGCTTGATGTTCAAAAATAATGTAAAATGAAATCTCTGCAGTGCTGATGCCTCTTCTCCCTCCTCCACACACTGGCTGGGTGCATCTTTCCCACCAGCCAAAATGTCAGTGAAGGTGGAAGGAAGGAGATGGCTGAAAGGAGTCACTTACGTGCATTTGGGCTCATGGCAGGTGGGAGTGGCTGCAACAACAGCATCTTGGGATGCAGGACATTGCCTTGGGATTCATGGCACCCAGGAGCCCTTGCTCTGGGCAAACGTGTCCCTGGAGCTCAGGTCCTGGCAGAGAGGGAGTTGCACAGACCTGCCCGCAGGACTGGTCATGGTGGTTGAGACCAAGATGTTGCCTATGGTGCCCTCCGTGAATTTTTCTGTCACTTCTCCTCTGTTTTGCTTGTGAGAGATTTCCAGCAGTCCTGTCTTTCAAATTTAGTTTGTGGTCTTGCTGTTTTTGATCTGTCCCAGTTGCGGGATTTGTAGTGAAATGTTAATCCTAAAAATAAGAAATTCTGTTCTTTCAACTTTTAGAAATTAATCCTTTTTCTTCACTAGTTCTTCCATGAAAGGATTGTTGGGAGCCTTTAAAGGCTGGGTAATGTAGTTTTCAGTAAAATTCTCACTCCAGTGAGCTTTCACTGGTTGACCTGTTCACATCAACAAGTGCAAGACCAACCACCAACGCTCCCGTGCGTTGCTCGGTGTGACGTGCGCGGTGTCGCAGCACTGTCAGCGCTGTGCTGTGCTGCCTTGGTGAGTTCTGACCTCCACCAACAGCTGATGAGTCCCCTGGAGATCCTCCTGCCAAGCTCCTGGCTATGCTCTTGTGTCTTTTGGCATCCACAGGCAGGCCCGTGGCTTTGGCCGGCCCTGCAGCCTCGTTCCCCCTTGGCCGCCGCTGCTGGAGCGCTGCAGGGCTGTGGTGTCACACCACCAGATCCAGCCCATGGACTCGCTGGCCTGACGTACCTTTGTGGCTGCCTGTGCTGCCTTCACGTTCAGAAGCATCCAGGATTTCCTTTAAAAATAGCTGTGTGCTTTTTATGAGGAGGATTTTCCGAGTGCAGTCTGAAGGCAGAGCAGCACGTTACAGTCTCAAGTTTGCCGGCGGCGTTGCTGAATAACTGAGGTGTGAAGTCCCTCAGCCCTCGTTTGTTGGATGTTAACGGCACTGCGAGTCATCCCCTGGAAAAGGGGAGTGGGTGGCAAGCAGAGCCTGCAAGATGAGGAAGGGAGCCCGGCCAAGAGCACGTTGTTGCCAAAAGTGGAGGTGATGGTCCTCTGCCTTCTGTCCGTGGTCTTCAGCTGCTGCTCTCATGGACTAGTGTTTGCCGGAGCCTTCTGGGACCTGATTTATCTCCCTAACCTCAGAAAAGCACATTAAAAAAAAAAAAAGCAGCAGGGCTTTGTGCCAGGTTGGTGAGTAAACTGACTTATGGAGAGAAGCAGTGAGTGGGAGCAGGCCCAGGGAGAGGAGGAGGATGGGTGTGAGGAGGAAGGCAGCATGCTGTACCATCAGACCACTTCAGCCACTCCAGGGCTCACCTCTGTTGTGATGTAAGGGGATGAGGATTGTGGCATTAAAAATAGAGCACTGAAGTTCAGCAATGGTGCAGATGTGAAGGGAGAAGCTCCCTTCAGCAGCTTTCCCTGCAGCATGGTCAGCAGCTCACAGGGACATGGCTGAAGCTGCTCTGAGGCAGCTTGTGGGGTTGCTGTGACCTGGGTAGGGGTGTTGCTGCACAGTCAGCCCTGTTCAGGCTCAGCTCCATTTCCCCACGTGCTTTAAGGCACAGCATGATTCAAGCTCAGCACCAAATCTGGAGTTGTCATCCCTCTGTGTCACCACATCGGGGTCTGACACTGTTCTCTGGCGTGGTTTGATAGCGGTGGGTCCTTGGCATGTGTTCATCAGCTCCTCAGCATTGCTGGCTGAGGTCAGCTCTCTTGAGCTGAGCACTGTAGAGGCACAATTTCCAGCCTGGTTACAAATAGTTGAAGAATAAACTGTTCCCAGGGTTGCCAGAGCCATGGACATGGGCAGGACCTGAGTTTCTGAGCCCTGGAGTAGTGCCACATCCCCCCTGCCATGCTCTACCTCCACCAGGCTTGGATCAGACCCTGTGCAAGTTCCCCTTGGGGCACAGAATCCTGGGACAAAACCACCTCCAGGCAGTACAGTTGCCCGTCCAACTGCTGCCAAACCTCCACTGAATTTTTACCATGGAAACTGGGACCCACAAGGATCATCTAGTCCAACTCTTCAGTGAATGGCAGGTGGACCCTCCTCTTAGGATGAAGTCATCTGGGGAATTTTGTTTTAGCACGTGCTATATAAAAATATTTGTGTCCTATCTTCCTGCTCCCTGCGATCACTGATATGCCAGGCCTTACCCTGAGCTCCAGGACAGTCCTAGAAAACTCCTGAGAAAACACATGGAACCCCCTTTCCAGCCCTCTGCCCACTCCAGGAATCCTGCAGGCCTGCTGCACCCTTTGAGCATTGCCTTTGAGGGAGTGTGCTCCCCTGCAGAGGCCGTTCTTGCACAGGTTCCTTCAGCCAGTTTGGCTCACGCAGAGCAGAGCTGTTGGCTGTGGGGTCAGAGGGGGGCTTGTGTCAGGCAGCCCATCTCTGCAGGGGACCCCAGCAGCCCTGTCCTCCTGCCCACTAATCTGGAGCCCATGGTTTGAGGGGTTCCTTCATGTCCTGTGATCTGAGCTGTCCTCTCCCAAGGCACTGGAACGAGGGGTGCTCTGGGCAGCTCCAGCTCTGATGCTCCATTTCTTCCCAAATTTGCAAAGATAGAGCTGCAGTTGGTAACAAGAAATGAGATGAAAGCAGCTTTCTGTTCCCAGCCTGGGAGGAGACTGGTGTGCTGGAACGTGCTTTTGGTCGGTATCACACCTCAGGAGAAAGGGTAAGATCCCAGAATTGGGCAAATCTGCAGCTTCCCTGTGATCCCTGTTCTTCTTTATGCAAAACTTCTTTATCAGGAGAGGGACAAGGGAAGGCAGCACCTAATTTCACCAGGGACCAAACTCATTTCTGAGCAAACGTTCCCCAGCGAGCTGTAATGGGACCGAGTGGTACAAAATACCAAAGTACTGCCCCTGTCTCCAGGTGCAACAGAATCACAGAATGTGCTGAGTTGGAAGGGACCCACCAGGATCATCGAGTCCAACTCTCAGTCCTGCACAGACCCATCCCCAAGGGTCACACCCTGTGCCCCAGAGGATCATCCAAACTCTCCTGGAGCTCTGGCAGCCTTGGGGCTGTGCCCACTGCCCTGGGGAGCCTGGTCAGTGCCCAACCACCCTCTGGGGGAAGAACCTTTCCCTGAGATCCAGCCTGACCCTGCCCTGGCACAGCTCCAGGCCATTCCCTGGGTGCTGTCCCTGGTCCCCCTAGAGCAGAGCTCAGGGCCTGCTGCTGCTCTGCCCCTCCCCAGGAAGCTGGAGCTGCCATGAGCTCTCCCCTCAGTCTCCTCTTCTCCAGCTGAACACACCAAATACTCTCAGCTTCGTGCTGCCAGTGAGGAACTGTGGCTGTGCCCCGGGCTGTGTGCTGGCACCACAGCGCTGGTGCTGCCATGGGTTCTGCCCTTCCCCACCTTGGCAGGAGGCTGCTGTGGGCATCACCGTGTCCACAGGCTCATATCTGTGCCATCTTAGAATCACAGAATCAGTAAGGTTGGAACAGACCTGCAAGATCATCAAGTCCAGTCTTTGAAGGTTGGACTTCCATCAAATCATCTTGGTGGTGTCCAGGCTAGAGGGGAGAGTGCTGTGAGCCCCAACCCTCCCATGCTCTCCCATGCTCACACCTGCAGTGCTGGAGGAGGAATTTAAACATCTTTCACCCATTTCAGGGGTCCCATCTCCTTTCCCAATTCCCTCCTCTTAGCTGGAAGGTATACATTCGTTTTAGCTCTGCTGCTGATTGTCTTGCTTGCTGCCTTCCCCAGAGCTAGTCTAGTTTTGAGACAGGATGGCCAAACCTGCAGGCTGTGGTAGGGCTGTGTACATTTGGCACAATTGTGGGTTCTTCTTACTTTGCCTTTTTAAACAATTCCTTACCTTCTCCTTTCCTCTGTGGCTGGTAACTTGCACTGAGCTGATTTTTTCCCTGCACACAAAGGCCAACTGAGATCAAATTTGACCCTTTCCTAACATAGATTTGCTGGGGATTTTTTTGGTAATTCTCTCTGATTTGGGCAGTTTACTGGATTTTAGTGGTTTCTGCTCGTTCTCCCACTGGTGATCCTCAGTACCCCTCATGTCCACCTGTGTGAAGGTCCCTGGGTGGGGTTGCACCTCCTATCCCCTCATCAGTGTGGTCAGCCAGGGGATCCTCACCCATTTCATCTTTGCTTTCTCTGAGAGGTTTTGTTCAGTCCCATCTGGTCTTGGCAGGTTCTAACTGCTCAGTTTATCCAGTTCACTCTGAAACTCAGCAGTGTCGTGAAGATCTTTGATAGTATTTTCATGGGCAGATGTGGTTAATTAATGCATGTGGGTGTGAGGGGGCAGAGAAGGGTTGAGCCAGGGGAGCATAAGCCCCAGAGAGACCCAGACCATCAGTTCATGTGGTGGTTTGGAGCCTGGTTTAGTCATGCCAAGGAGAAGTTTGGCTTCCAGCCCCTGAAGGTGGCCAAGTCTGCATGGGAAGGAAGCATTTCACACCTTTTAATGTAGTAATTAGAATGCCTTTGAGGGGCTGAAGTCATCATCAGCACCATCTCCATCCACAGTGTCGGGGCCATGGGGGTGCTCAGGACCCACTGGGTGCCTCCTGTCACTGCCAGCTGGGAGGGGACCAGCTTACCTGTCCTGGGTCAGTGCTGTGTCCCGTGTCAGTGCTGGAGGCCCTGCTGCCACTGCAGCTGGGTCTGGGCTGAGGGAAGGGCTGAGGGATGGGTTGGGGCACATTCCATCACCGAGCTCTTGGGGTCTTCTGGGCTGATCATGACCATCTCTTGTTGATCAGGCAGGACACATGGCTGCACATGCTGGCAGGTGCTTTATCAGCTAAAATGTTTTTTTAGGGGGACAAAATAAGCCTTTCCTGCAGTCCCAGGAGAGTAGAGAAACCCCCTGCCCATATCTTTGTTCCTGCTCAACCCTGCCTAGGCCAACAACCTCTAGTTGGCCTTCACAGCTGGTTGCTGTGCTGTAACTTGGTGGTTTGCTGTGCTTGAAGATGAGGATCATGTGTGATCACATCAGGTGGGGTCCACACCTGGGGGAACTTGGTGAGATTTCTGTGCACAAATAGACCCTTGCCAACAATGTGGGTCCTGGAGTTCTTATTTGGATTTTGTAATGAGTGTTTCTCTTTGGGCAGACAGAGGTGGTGTTGGTGTCCTGCTGCCTGAGCCCCTGTTCCATGGGGGTGCAGCCCAGCAGGTGTTCCCTGTTTGGCTCTCCCCATCTTTGGCACCTCTCGAGTGGGTTTTGAGGCAGCATCTCACAAAGGGTAGGGAGTACAAGCTGCCCTTGGCTGCTGCCTTCCCTGCTAGCTAGAGCTAGCACACATGGAGAGTGTGGATGGATGCTGTTGTGGAAGCAGCAGTGCTGATGGAGGAGCTTCCTTCATTAATTTGAGCAAAGTCACCCAGGTCAGCGGTTATATTTGGTTGCCGCTCTCAGCAGTTGCACTTGGAGCAGCCAAGTACTGCTGTGGCCGTGCTGGGGCCTCAGTGGGACAGTCCCCCCTCTGCCTGTCTGTGCCTGGAGGACCTTGGGAGGCAGTGCTGGAGGGGGACACGCTGCACGTGTCCCGGTGCAGCCCCGTGGGGCCGAGCTGGCACGGTCGGTGTTAGCACGGCAGGAGCGGGAGCTGCCGGCTTCTCCCACGTGAAATCAGAGTGAGCTTCCAAAGGAGAGAGCTCCCACCAGGTCATCAAACTGCTTCCCTCAGAAACCCATGGACCTCTTCCCGGGCCTTCTGCTGGGCATTGAGCTGTAGGAGGAGGCAGTGAGTGAGCCCTGGTGCATCCCTGTGTGTGCACTGGGATGGTCCCACCACAGCCAGAGCTGCAGCTGCCCGGCCGTGCTGGTGGAGGGGGTGGCACGTGAACCTGCCTTCCCATTAAGCATTAACAGAGGCAGCCTTGCCCCCAGCTGTGTGGGGGAGGCAGCACAAGGCTGTTCCTGTTTTCCTGGAAGAGCAGATGCCCGTGCCTGCTCCCAGAGCTGCCATGGCTCTGAAGCTGCTTGTTGGTCTCCTGTTTGCCAAGGCTGGGATGCAGCTTGTGCCATTTGTAGCTAATCCACCTCTGATTGCACTTTTCTGCTCTCCCACGGTGGAGATCTTAGATCTTCAGATGTTAGATGGGCTCCCAGATCTTAGAAGGTCTCGGGCTCCTTGGATCTTAGACATCGCCAGGAAAGGGGATGATTCTCTCCTGTTGACCAGGACTGCACATCTTGCCCCAGCTGGGAACACAGCTCACCTTGTGGGACCACATACAACCCTCGTTTAAGACCTCAGAGTCTCAGCTCTGGTCCTGCTGGTGCCAGGGCAGGCCAAGGGCTGCTGGCAGTGGCCATGGAGCTGGGTGGAATGCTGGTGGCACCTTTCCTGATGGGAACCAGGGAACCAGGCTCCCATCCTCAATTTGTGCAGGTGCTTTACGATACATCCTTCAGCATGAGCTCACAAAGGCATTTTTCCCATCTCCTTGCACTGAGCGGTGATTAATGAGAAGCTGGAAAAAGAAGTTGGTTTAGTTGACAAGTAGGAGACTGGTCGAAGGTTGGACTTGATGATCTTAGAGATCTTTTCCAGCCTGTCTGATTCTGAGGTGGCTGTCCAGAGGAACTGGCTCAGGTAGCAGCTGGATGGTGGTGAATGGGATAGGGGATGTAGGCAGGGAGAAGAGGCATCCAGTCCAAGTGGCTGCTGTTTCTTTAGGAATAGAAACTCCCCAGATCAGGTCGTGCACTTCAAGACCGTGTCCCTGTGTGGGTGAGGAAACTGCTGGAAAGGCTGGGTGTTCTGGACTCTGCTGTGAGTGGTTTGAAACTGCACTTGAAGTTTTATTTGACTGGAAAGCATTTAGGAAGTGATTTTGAATCCATTTACTTGATTCACTGCTATTCCTGCAGTAGGATGCAGAGCAGTGATTCTGTAATTAATTTAATTACATGCTTATTCAATCTTTCCTAAACTAGTAGAATTTCAGAATGCTTTTGAATTCAATGAAATGTGATTTTTCAGGGACAGGAGGAAGGGAAGGCAGGGAAATTTCGAGTTCTGTTTGTTTTCCTTGGTTGTTGTGCCAGTGCTCCCTTGGCAGCCCTGGGCCCCGCTGTGCCCACTGAGGCCACCTCTGCCCCGGCGGCATTGGGCACCCCCAGCCATAGTTTGGTTGTTTCCCAAATTCCTGCTCTGCTCGGTGCTTCCCTGCCCAAGTGGAACCTTTGAAAGAAGCCTCACAAATAAATTCATAAAACGCCTTTTCTTGTTCTCCTTTCCCCCACCTCCTCCATCTTCGCTGGTACCGAATGTTCATTTCTCTCGCTGCCTTTATTGCCTTTGAATTTGGCCGAAACAATCTATTATGTAATTGGGCTAATGAGTTCCAACCCACTCTCCATCTCCCCATCGTGGCACAGCAAGCAGCTGATCTCTTCCCAGTTTACCTTTTTCCCCTTTTTGGTTGTTAATTTTAAAGTGTCATTTCCAAATCTGCCACTCCTCCTTGCTAGGGCTCATTTTTATTTATTTTTAAACTCTGCTGAAGGCCTTGAATGAGTAACCGAATATCTCCTGGGCTCTGGAATTTAACAGTCTTTGCCCTTTGTTCGACTGGGTCAATGCATGAATTCACAAGTTACTAAATTAAAAAGGAGAAAAAAGGGCAAATGTCTGATTGTGAATTGGATTTGGATTTTTTTTTCCCCAGAAGAAATGAAATACAAAGAGGAACTAGTATTTTCAAATAGTTTAGAAAGTAGCAATTTATTTTAAAATCTTGTACCATGGCCAATTTTTAAGACAGAACTAAACACTGAACTGTTTTTCTGAAGGGAAAGTGGTCAAATCCAACTTTCTATGTTTAACAAGGTAGAAAATATAAATCTACTTACAGCATAAACACAGGGAGACTGGACAAAGGTTTGATGGGCAGAGGTTAGAGCTGGAGCATAAAATTACCACGATGTCAAGATGGTTTCCTTAATTTTTCATGCTTGGAGAAGGAAATCCTGCCAGGCCTGCTGCATAAAAAGTCAGTGTGGAGCAGCAGGGCCCGACGGACACAGGTCCTGTTTGCAGGGACGGGCTGCGACAGCCGGGGCAGCCCCTGCCCCCCAGCCTGAACAGACCTCCATTCAATATTTTATGAGTGTGTCTTTATAAAAAAATTTAAAAAAAAAAAGAGTCAAGTTTCCATTAAAAAAAGAATTGAGGGCAGCAGCGCTTGGCTGGTGGGATGGGTCTGGTTTAGAGCAGCTGAGGGTTGGGCCTTGGCTGTAGCTTTATCCCTAAATTGGAAGCCATTCCCTGGCCAGGATGGCAGGATGGCTCCCGACGTGGGAAGGGGTCTGGGGTGGTGATCATGGCAGGAAAATGAGTGTCAGGATTGCTCCATTATCATTGCTGCTCTTCACAAACATGAGGATGCTTGCCATGCCTTTGGATGGAGAGGTGCTGATCAAAACTTCCCTGGGAGCCACAGGAGGAGTTCAAGCCTTTCATAGGGCTCATTGCATGAGGTTGACTTTGTAGTGCTGTAAATCTCCCCAGAATGACCAAACAGGACTCATCCATCTCAGCAAGTGGGTCACTGGGTTGGGTAATTTTGAGAGGGATCACTTGAACTTTGCTTATCTTCTCTGTCCCGTGTGGCCGCACAAGGCAGCTGAGCTTTGTGTCGGGGGCATCACGGCAGCTGGAGAGCTGCAGCAGTGCCTTCCAGGGCTGGAGAGCTGCAGCAGTGCCTTCCAGGGCTGGAGAGCTGCAGCAGTGCCTTCCAGGGCTGCAGAGCTGCAGCAGTGCCTTCCAGGGCTGCAGAGCCCCAGCAGTGCCTTCCAGGGTGGGTCCTGCTTTGCAGCTTTGCAATATTTTCCATGTTCCTGGGAGCCATCTCCCACCCTCTTCCCCATAACCTTTGAGTGAGTTCTGAAACATCCCTTCCTCTGCTCCAGCTGCTCAAGGGGATGAGTTCCATACTGCCTCCTTCTCTTCATCATCATCATCTCTTGGGGTTTTTAAGCTCTGAATGGAGGATTTCCAGGAGTTGACCTGGCTAGTGGTGGCAAGAGGAGCTGGTGACCTTAGTGCCCAGTGCCAGTGTGAGTCCAGACGAGTTCAGTGTAACTTGAGGACTGTTGGAGCTGCCATGAGAGATGGTTCAATCCCAAATTTTAGTTTGTCTCATGAAGCAATGGCAATTGATGTCTGGCAATGTGTGGCAAGAAGAAACTTAAAGCCTGGGTTCTCTTACATTGAAATGCATTTTGGTGTGTTAAAATTGGCAGCTGTCCCCAGTTTGAGTGACTTTGGCCATTGGCTCCCTCAGTGTTGCCTTTGCCTTTGAGAACTTTTTGCATTCTAAATGATAAATGCAACTAGAGACCTTAAGTGACCTTAATTTCTCCAAATTGGATGCTTCGTGCCCAATGTGACAGCCTCAGAGTTAAAATTCATATAAATTTTGTAAATCAGTAGAGTGACCTTTTGGTGAACTGGAAAGAAATGTCAAATTTCTGTTTTTCCCCCCTCCCCCTTGTAATCAGCAGACTGTAATGAATGAATTATTCCTAATTTCAAGATTGTAGCTCAAAAGGGCACTCAAATGGCTGAAATCCCGTAAGAAAGACTGACCTTTTGGTTGTCTCTGATGAAAATTCAAGATTTCCCCCAAATTTAGCGGTCTCTAATGGACTGCATGAGATTTTATTGGAGCTTGTTGGGAGCAGCTCCCCATTTATTTTGTTAATATATTTATAGTAACACTGGATGATCCCCCAGAGCACCTTCAGTGTCTCGGAGGAGCATTCAAGATCTAGTTAAGATGTGATGCCAGGACTTCTCTTCAGGTACGAAGCAACTGTGAAATAAATGATTCCCCTCCTGCTCATGGAGAATTGATTATTTGTCATCCCCTGGGTTGGACATGACTGTATTTTCCTGGGCTGCTCCAGTCACTGCTGCAGGATTTGGTGATGCTGGGAACGTGCAGGAAGGTCCACAGGACCTTGAGGTCTACAAGAAACAATAAATCTGTGTTCCTCACAGGCTACTACCGATGATTGTGGATCTGGTTTTGCTCAGAAACTGCTGGAGAGAGTTCTGGGTTTGGAAAAGGCGTTTATCCGAAGGGAACATTGTGGACTGGCAGGAGCATGTGCCAGCAAACCTTGGATTTGGTCTTGTTTGGATGCTTTGTAATACATGGATTTTTTTCATAGGATCATAGAATAATTCTGCATCCAGCTCTGGGGTCCTCAGCATGAGATGTGGAGCTGCTGGAGTGAGTCCAGAGGAGGCCACAGAGATGCTGCCAGGGCTGGAGCCCTCTGCTCTGGAGCCAGGCTGGGAGAGCTGGGGGGGTTCACCTGGAGAAGAGAAGGCTCCAGGGAGACCTGAGAGCTCCTTCCAGTGCCTAAAGGGGCTTCAGGGGAGCTGGAGAGAGACTTGGGGCAAGGGATGGAGGGACAGGACAAGGGGGAATGGCTTCCCACTGCCAGAGGGCAGGGTTAGATGGGATAGTGGGAAGAAATTGTTCCCTGTGAGGGGGGTGAGGCCCTGGCCCAGGTTGCCCAGAGAAGCTGTGACTGTGGCTGCCCCATCCCTGGAAGTGTCCAAGGCGGGGCTTGGAC
>NW_016690435.1:0-6730 GCF_001604755.1 Lepidothrix coronata
CCAGCGCTGAGGGACATCGTGGGGACACCAGGGGGACAATGGGGACAATGGGGACACTGGGACGTGGCCCAGCGAGGGGCTGCACGCCATGGTGAGGGACAGGCTGAGGAGGGACACGGCCATGGCTGAGTGACCAGCGCTGAGGGACGTCGTGGGGACACCACAGGGACACTGGGGACAATGGGGACAATGGGGACACTGGGACGTGGCCCAGCGAGGGGCTGCACGCCATGGTGAGGGACAGGCTGAGGAGGGACACGGCCATGGCTGAGTGACCAGCGCTGAGGGACATCGTGGGGTCACCACAGGGACAAGGGGGACAGTGGGGACAATGGGGACACCGGGACGTGGCCCAGCGAGGGGCTGGACGGCGTGGTCAGGGACAGGCTGAGGAGGGACACGGCCATGGCTGAGTGACCAGTGCTGAGGGACGTCATGGGGACACGTCACGGGGACAAGGGGGACACTGGGGACAATGGGGACACCGGGACGTGGCCCAGCGAGGGGCTGCAGGCCGTGCTGGACGCCGTGGTCAGGGACAGGCTGAGGAGGGACACGGCCATGGCTGAGTGACCAGCGCTGAGGGACATCGTGGGGACACGTCACGGGGACACTGGGGACAATGGGGACACCGGGACGTGGCCCAGCGAGGGGCTGCACGCCGTGGTCAGGGACAGGCTGAGGAGGGACACGGCCATGGCTGAGTGACCAGCGCTGAGGGACGTCGTGGGGACACGTCACGGGGACAAGGGGGACAAGGGGGACACCGGGACGTGGCCCAGCGAGGGGCTGGACGCCGTGGTCAGGGACAGGCTGAGGAGGGACACGGCCATGGCTGAGTGACCAGCGCTGAGGGACATCGTGGGGACACCACGGGGACAAGGGGGACACTGGGGACACTGGGACGTGGCCCAGCGAGGGGCTGGGCACTGTGGTCAGGGACAGGCTGAGGAGGGACACGGCCATGGCTGAGTGACCAGCGCTGAGGGACATCGTGGGGACACCACGGGGACAAGGGGGACAGTGGGGACACCGGGACGTGGCCCAGCGAGGGGCTGCACGCCGTGGTCAGGGACAGGCTGAGGAGGGACATGGCCATGGCTGAGTGACCAGCACAGAGGGACATCGTGGGGACACGTCACGGGGACACTGGGGACAATGGGGACACCGGGACGTGGCCCAGCGAGGGGCTGCACGCTGTGGGCTGTGGTCAGGGACAGGCTGAGGAGGGACACGGCCATGGCTGAGTGACCAGCGCTGAGGGACGTCGTGGGGACACCACGGGGACACTGGGGACAATGGGGACACCGGGACGTGGCCCAGCGAGGGGCTGCACGCCGTGCTGGACGCCGTGGTGAGGGACAGGCTGAGGAGGGACACGGCCATGGCTGAGTGACCAGTGCTGAGGGACATCGTGGGGACACGTCACGGGGACACTGGGACAATGGGGACACCGGGACGTGGCCCAGCGAGGGGCTGGACGGCGTGGTCAGGGACAGGCTGAGGAGGGCCACGGCCATGGCTGAGTGACCAGCGCTGAGGGACGTCGTGGGGACACGTCACGGGGACAAGGGGGACACTGGGGACAGTGGGGACACCGGGATGTGGCCCAGCGAGTGGCTGCACGCCGTGGTCAGGGACAGGCTGAGGAGGGACACGGCCATGGCTGAGTGACCAGCGCTGAGGGACATCGTGGGGACACCACAGGGACAAGGGGGACACTGGGGACACTGGGGACACCGGGACGTGGCCCAGCGAGGGGCTGGATGCCGTGGTCAGGGACAGGCTGAGGAGGGACACGGCCGTGGCTGAGTGACCAGCGCTGAGGGGCATCATGGGGACACGTCACGGGGACAAGGGGGACACTGGGGACACCGGGACGTGGCCCAGCGAGGGGCTGGACGGCGTGCTGGACGCCGTGGTCAGGGACAGGCTGAGGAGGGACACGGCCATGGCTGAGTGACCAGCGCTGAGGGACGTTGTGGGGACACCACGGGGACACTGGGGACACTGGGGACAGCGGGACGTGGCCCAGCGAGGGGCTGGACACCGTGGTGAGGGACAGGCTGAAGAGGGACACGGCCATGGCTGAGTGACCAGCGCTGAGGGACATCGTGGGGACACCACGGGGACACTGGGGACAATGGGGACACCGGGATGTGGCCCAGTGAGGGGCTGGACACCGTGGTCAGGGACAGGCTGAGGAGGGACACGGCCATGGATGAGTGACCAGCGCTGAGGGACGTTGTGGGGACACCACGGGGACACTGGGGACAACGGGGACAATGGGGACACCGGGACGTGGCCCAGCGAGGGGCTGGGCGCCGTGGTCAGGGACAGGCTGAGGAGGGACACGGCCATGGCTGAGTGACCAGCGCTGAGGGGCATCATGGGGACACCACAGGGACAAGGGGGACAATGGGGACACCGGGACGTGGCCCAGCGAGGGGCTGCACGCTGTGCTGGACGCCGTGGTCAGGGACAGGCTGAGGAGGGACACGGCCATGGCTGAGTGACCAGCGCTGAGGGACGTCGTGGGGACACCACAGGGACACTGGGGACAATGGGGACACCGGGACGTGGCCCAGCGAGGGGCTGCACGCCGTGCTGGACACCGTGGTCAGGGACAGGCTGAGGAGGGACACGGCCATGGCTGAGTGACCAGCGCTGAGGGACGTCATGGGGACACCATGGGGACAAGGGGGACACTGGGGACAATGGGGACAGTGGGGACACCAGGACGTGGCCCAGCGAGGGGCTGCACGCCGTGCTGGATGCCGTGGTGAGGGACAGGCTGAGGAGGGACACGGCCATGGCTGAGTGACCAGCGCTGAGGGACATCGTGGGGACACCACGGGGACAAGGGGGACACTGGGGACAGTGGGGACACCGGGACATGGCCCAGCGAGGGGCTGGACGCCGTGGTCAGGGACAGGCTGAGGAGGGACACGGCCATGGCTGAGTGACCAGCGCTGAGGGACGTCGTGGGGACACGTCACGGGGACACTGGGGACAATGGGGACAGTGGGGACACCGGGATGTGGCCCAGCGAGGGGCTGGACGCCGTGGTCAGGGACAGGCTGAGGAGGGACACGGCCATGGCTGAGTGACCAGCACTGAGGGACATCGTGGGGACACCACGGGGACAAGGGGGACAGTGGGGACAATGGGGACACCGGGATGTGTCCCAGCGAGGGGCTGGACGGCGTGGTCAGGGACAGGCTGAGGAGGGACACGGCCATGGCTGAGTGACCAGCGCTGAGGGACATCGTGGGGACACCACGGGACACCACCAGGACACCGTTGTGGCTAAATGACTGACCCCAGGGACACCCCCAGGACACCGGGACAGCACCATGAATGAGTGACCAACCCCAGGGACACCACCCACACACCACCATGAATGAGTGACCAACCCAGGGACACCATCAGGACACCACTGTGGGTAAATGACTGACCCCAGGGACACCCCCAGGACACCGGGATACCACAGTGAATGAGTGACCAACCCTGGGGACACCACCAGGACACCACCATGAATGAGTGACCAACCCTGGGGACACCACCAGGATACCACCATGAATGAGTGACCAACCCGGGGACACCACCAGGACACCACTGTGGCTGAATGACCAACCCTGAGGACACCACCAGGACACCACCATGAATGAGTGACCAACCCTGGGGACACCACCAGGACACCACCATGAATGAGTGACCAACCCTGGGAACACCCCCAGGACACCACTGTGGATAAATGACTGACCCCAGGGACACCCCCATGACACCGGGACACCCCCTTGAATGAGTGACCAACCCTGAGGACACCACCAGGACACCACTGTGGCTGAGTGACCAACCCCGGGGACACCACCAGGTCACCACTGTGGCTGAATGACTGACCCCAGGGACACCACCAGGACACCACCATGGATGAGTGACCAACCCGGGGACACCACCAGGACACCACTGTGGCTGAATGACCAACCCTGGGGACACCACCAGGACACCACCATGAATGAGTGACCAACCCTGGGGACACCACCAGGACACCACTGTGAATGAGTGACCAACCTTGGGGACACCACCAGGACACCACCGTGAATGAGTGACCAACCCTGGGGACACCACCAGGACACCACTGTGAATGAGTGACCAACCCTGAGGACACCACTGTGGCTGAGTGACCAACCCGGGGATACCACCAGGACACCACTGTGGCTGAATGACTGACGCCAGGGACACCACCAGGACACCACCATGGATGAGTGACCAACCCGGGGACACCACCAGGACACCACCATGAATGAGTGACCAACCCTGGGGACACCACCAGGTCACCACCATGAATGAGTGACCAACCCGGGGACACCACCAGGACACCACTGTGGGTAAATGACTGACCCCAGGGACACCCCCAGGACACCAGGACACCACCGTGAATGAGTGACCAACCCGGGGACACCCCCAGGACACCACCATGAATGAGTGACCAACCCTGAGGGCACCACCAGGACACCACCATGAATGAGTGACCAACCCTAGGGACACCACCAGGACACCACTGTGGCTGAGTGACCAACCCGGGGACACCACCAGGACACCACTGTGGCTGAGTGACCAACCCTGGGGACACCACCAGGACACCACTGTGGCTGAGTGACCAACCCTGCAACACCACCTTGGCAGTGGCCAGCCCTGGGGACACCACCATGGCAGAGTGACCAACAGGGACACCAGCAACGGGGGGGCATTGGCGACAGCACAGTGCCGTGGCCGACTGACCACTGGGGACACCACGGTGACCGACTGACCCCCGGGGACACTGTGGTGGCCAACTGACACCTGGGGACACTGCGGTGACCAAGTGACCCCCGGGGACACCACAGTGACCGACTGACCCCCTGGGACACTGCGGTGACCAAGTGATCCCCGGGGACACCACAGTGACCGACTGACCCCTAGGGACACCGCGGTGACCAACTGACCCCCGGGGACACTGCGGTGGCCAACTGACCCCCGGGGACACCACAGTGACCGACTGACCCCCGGGGACACCACAGTGGCCGACTGACCCCCTGGGACACCGTGGTGGCCAACTGACCCCTGGGGACACCACAGTGACCAACTGACCCCTGGGGACACCACAGTGACCGACTGACCCCCGGGGACACTGCGGTGACCAACTGACCCCTGGAGACACCACAGTGACCGACTGACCCCCGGGGACACCGCGGTGACCGACTGACCCCTGGGGACACCACAGTGACCGACTGACCCCCGGGGACACCGCGGTGGCCAACTGACCCCCGGGGACACCGCGGTGACCAACTGACCCCTGGGGACACCACAGTGACCGACTGACCCCCGGGGACACCGCGGTGACCAACTGACCCCCAGGGACACCGTGGTGACCAACTGACCCCTGGGGACACCACAGTGACCGACTGACCCCCGGGGACACCGTGGTGACCAACTGACCCCCAGGGACACCGTGGTGACCAACTGACCCCTGGGGACACCACAGTGACCGACTGACCCCCGGGGACACCGCGGTGACCGATTGACCCCTGGGGACACCACAGTGACCGACTGACCCCTGGGGACACCGCGGTGACCGACTGACCCCCGGGGACACTGCGGTGACCAAGTGACCCCCGGGGACACCACAGTGACCGACTGACCCCCGGGGACACCACAGTGACCGACTGACCCCCGGGGACACCGCGGTGACCAACTGACCCCCGGGGACACCGCAGTGACCGACTGACCCCTGGGGACACCACAGTGACCAACTGACCCCTGGGGACACCACAGTGACCAACTGACCCCCGGGGACACCGTGGTGGCCGACTGACCCCTGGGGACACTGTGGTGGCCGGCTGACCCCCGGGGACACCGCAGTGACCAACTGACCCCCGGGGACACTGCGGTGACCAACTGACCCCCGGGGACACTGCGGTGACCAACTGACCCCCGGGGACACCACAGTGACCGACTGACCCCCGGGGACACTGCGGTGACCAACTGACCCCTGGGGACACCACAGTGACCGACTGACCCCCGGGGACACCACAGTGACCGACTGACCCCCTGGGACACTGCGGTGACTGACTGACCCCTGGGGACACCACAGTGACCAAGTGACCCCCGTGGACACCGTGGTGACCAACTGACCCCTGGGGACACCACAGTGGCCGACTGACCCCCTGGGACACTGCGGTGGCCGACTGACCCCTGGGGACACCACAGTGACCGACTGACCCCCGGGGACGCCACAGTGGCCGACTGACCCCCGGGGACACCACAGTGACCGACTGACCCCCGGGGACACTGCGGTGACCAAGTGACCCCTGGGGACACCACAGTCACCAAGTGACCCCTGGGGACACCACAGTGACCAACTGACCCCTGGGGACACCACAGTGACCGACTGACCCCCGGGGACACCGCAGTGACCGACTGACCCCTGGGGACACCGCAGTGACCGACTGACCCCTGGGGACACCACAGTGACCGACTGACCCCTGGGGACACCGCGGTGACCAACTGACCCCTGGGGACACCACAGTGACCGACTGACCCCCGGGGACACCGTGGTGACCAACTGACCCCTGGGGACACCACAGTGACCGACTGACCCCCGGGGACACCGTGGTGACCAACTGACCCCTGGGGACACCACAGTGACCGACTGACCCCCTGGGACACTGCGGTGACCAAGTGACCC
>NW_016690435.1:8890-11713 GCF_001604755.1 Lepidothrix coronata
ATCCTGAGCACCCCAAAATCCTGGATACCCCAAAATCCTGGATACCCCAAACTCCTGAGCACCTCAATATCCCCAACACCCCAAATCCTGAACACCTCAATATCCTCAGAACCCCCAAACTCCTGAACATCCCAAAATCCTGAGCATCCCAAGCTCCTGAACACCCCAATATCCTGAATACCCCAAAATCCTGAACACCTCCAAATCCTGAATGCCCCAAATCCTGAACATCCCAAAATCCTGAACACCCCCAAATCCTGAATGCCCCAAATCCTGAACACCCCCAAATCCTGAATGCCCCAAAATCCTGAACACCCCCAAATCCTGAACATCCCAAAATCCTGAACACCCCCAAATCCTGAACATCCCAAAATCCTGAGCACACCAGAATCTTGATCACCCCAAACTCCTGGGCATCCCAAAATCTCGAGAACCCTGAAATCCTGAGCTCCCAATATCCCAAGAATCCTCAAACTCCTGAGCACCCCAAAATCCTGAGCAGCCCCATATCCTGGACACCCCAAAATCCTGAGCAGCCCAAAATCCTGAGCAGCCCAATATCCTGAACAGCCCAAAAACCTGAACACCCCAAAATCCTGAACGCTACAAATCCTGAACATCCCAAAATCATGAGCACCTCAAACTCCTGAACACCCCAAACTCCTGAGCACCCTGAAATCCTGAGCACCTGAAAATCCTGAACAGCTCAAAAACCTGAACACCTCAAAATCCTGAACATCCCAAAACCCTGAATGCCCCAAATCCTGAACATCGCAAAAACCTGAACACCCCCAAAAATCCTGAACACTCCCAAAATCCTGAGTGCCCCAAAATCCTGAGTGCCCCAAATCCTGAACATCCCAAAATCCTGAATGCCTCAAAATCCTGAACATCCCAGACTCCTGAAGACCACATACTCCTGAGCACCCTGAAATCCTGAGCAACCCAATATCCTGAGCACCCCAATATCCTGAGCACCCCAATATCCTGAACAGCTCAAAAACCTGAACACCTCAAAACCCCGAATGCCCCAAATCCTGAACATCCCAAAATCCTTAATACCCCCAATAATCCTGAACACTCCCAAAATCCTGAGTGCCCCAAAATCCTGAAGGCCCCAAATCCTGAACATCCCAAAATCCTGAATGCCTCAAAATCCTGAACACCCCAAAATCCTGAACAGCCCAAAAACCTGAACGTCCAAAAATCCTGAACATTTCAAACTCCTGAACACCCCAAACTCCTGAGCACCCCAAAATCCTGAACATCCCAAAATCCTGAGCACCTGAAAATCTTGAACAGCTCAAAAACCTGAACACCTCAAAATCCTGAACGTCCCAAAACCCTGAATGCCCCAAATCCCTGAACATCCCAAAACCCTGAATGCCCCCAAATCCCTGAACATCCCAAAATCCTTAATACCCCCAAAATCCTGAACACTCCCAAAATCCTGAATGCCTCAAAATCCTGAACATCCCAGACTCCTGAACGCTACAAATCCTGAACATC
Organism: Lepidothrix coronata; assembly: GCF_001604755.1. Classification (NCBI taxonomy): domain Eukaryota; kingdom Metazoa; phylum Chordata; class Aves; order Passeriformes; family Pipridae; genus Lepidothrix; species Lepidothrix coronata. Next base: position 10,400 of record NW_016690435.1, read on the forward strand.
CCAAAATCCTGAGCACCTCAAACTCCTGAACACCCCAAACTCCCGAGAACCCTGAAATCCTGAGCAACCCAATATCCTGAACACCTCAATATCCTGAGCACCCCAAAATCCTGAGAACCCCAAACTCCTGAGAACCCCGAAATCCTGAGCAGCCCAATATCCTGAACATCCCAAAATCCTGAGCACCTCAAAATCCTGAAGGCCCCAAATCCTGAACATCCTAAAATCCTGAACATCCCAAAATCCTGAACATTTCAAACTCCTGAACACCCCAAACTCCTGAGAACCCTGAAATCCTGAGCACCCCAATATCCTGAACATCCCAAAAACCTGAACACCTCAAAATCCTGAACGTCCCAAAACCCTGAATGCCCCAAATCCCGAACATCCCCAAATCCTCAATACCCCCAAATCCTGAGCACCCCAAAATCCTGAAGGCCCCAAATCCTGAACATCCCAAAATCCTGAGCACCCCAATATCCTGAACATCCCAAAATCCTGAGAACCCCAAAATCCCGAGAACCCTGAAATCCTGAGCACCCCAATATCCTGAACACCCCAAAATCCTGAGAACCCTGAAATCCTGAGCAGCCCAATATCCTGATCACCCCAAAATCCTGAGAATCCTCAAACTCCTGAACACCCCAATAATCCTGAACACCCCAAAATCCTGAACAGCCCCAAAACCTGAACATCCCAAAATCCTGAACATCCCAAAATCCTGAATGCCTCAAAATCCTGAATGCCTAAACTCCTGAACGCTACAAATCCTGAACATCCCAAAATCCTGAGCACCTCAAACTCCTGAACACCCCAAACTCCTGAGAACCCTGAAATCCTGAGCACCCCAATATCCTGAACACCCCAAAATCCTGAGCAGCCCAATATCCTGAGCACCCCAAAATCCTGAGCACCTGAAAATCCTGAACAGCTCAAAAACCTGAACACCTCAAAATCCTGAACGTCCCAAAACCCTGAACATTTCAAACTCCTGAACACCCCAAACTCCCGAGAACCCTGAAATCCTGAGCAGCCCAATATCCTGAACACCCCAAAATCCTGAGCAGCCCAAAATCCTGAGAACCCCAAACTCCTGAGAACCCTGAAATCCTGAGCAGCCCAATATCCTGAACATCCCAAAATCCTGAGCACCTCAAAATCCTGAGCACCCCAAAATCCTGAGAACCCCAAAATCCTTGGAACCCTGAAATCCTGAGGACCCCAAAATCCTTGAAACCCTTTAATCCTGAGCACCCCAAAATCCTGAGCACCCCAAACTCCTGAGCACCCCAAAATCCCAAACACCCCAAGGAC
>NW_016690435.1:14668-15893 GCF_001604755.1 Lepidothrix coronata
GATTCCACGAAAATAAAGAGGAAAAGCCGCTCAAGCCTTGAGGAACTGAGGGAAAACCGGGATATTTTGGGCTGGAAAGGATCTTAAAGCCCGTCCAGCCCCACCTGCCCTGGCACAGTCTGGAATTTCCAGCCCCGGAAAGGGTTCGGTGTCCCTGTGGATGTGGCACCGGGGGGGGGGACGTGGATCAGTGGTGGCCTTGGCGGTGGATTCACCGACCTCGGGGGGCTTTTCCAAGCTGAATGATTCCGTGGCTCCGTGTCCCAGAGATCCCTGGGATCCACCCCCAGCACCCCCGCGGGCGGGAGGCACCAAACGCAGCAACTTCGGCCCCTCCTCAACCCCCCTTTCCACCCTTTTGGGGCTTGGAAGGGGACGATCCTTTAAGGTTCCCTTCCAGCCCCCTGGAAGCCGTTCCATGATTCCTTTCCAGGCCACGGCCTCCCTCCCCCCTCCGCCTGGAGCTTCCCGGGAATCCCAAAGCAAATTTTCTCCGACGTTCGCGAGACGCCGACGAGTCGATCCCCCCGAATTCCCGCCGTCTCTGTCGCCGTGGAAACGGGGGGGGGGACTGGTATCTTTTAATATTTTTAAGTTATTTAAAGGCTTGGGAACAACTGTCGACCCCCCCCGGGGATGAAACAAGAGGGGGAATTAAAGGAATAAACGTTTTGTTTGGAAAAACCCCTCTGGAAGAGCTCCGTCCCGGTTTATCCACATCTCCTCGGCACTTGGGGGGGGGGGAAATATCCCTGGACCCCCCTCCTGGGTTCATCCCGCTGGGATTTACCTCTTCCTTACCCCCAGAACGAGGTGGGATTCAGACAGCAAAAAAAAGGTGCTGGGACAGGTTTTTCCAGAGAGGTCGTGGATTCCACGTCTCTGGAAGTGTCCAAGGCCTGGTTGGAACAACTTGGGATAGTGGGAGGTGTCCCTGCCCAGGGCAGGTGGGGCTGGGTGAGCTTTAAGATCCTTTCCAGCCCAAAATATCCCGGTTTTCCCTCCGTTCCTCAAGGCTTGAGCGGCTTTTCCTGTTAATTTTCGTGGAATCACGGAACAGTTTGGGTTGGAAGTGACCTTTCAAGGTCATTTTCCTTCACTGGGGGCTCTCCCGGAGAGCTGGAGGGGGACTGGGGACAAGGGATGGAGGGACGGGACACAGGGAGTGGCTTCCCAGGGTTAGGTGCGATATTGGCCCCTCCCGAGCCTCCTTTTTCCGGGCTCA
>NW_016690435.1:17399-18994 GCF_001604755.1 Lepidothrix coronata
GGGAAGGGAAGGGAAGGGAAGGTTTGGGAAGGGAAGGGAAGGGTTGGGAAGGGAAGGGAAGGTTTGGGAAGGGAAGGTTTGGGAAGGGAAGGGAAGGGAAGGGAAGGGAAGGGAAGGGAAGGTTTGGGAAGGGAAGGGAAGGGAAGGTTTGGGAAGGGAAGGGAAGGTTTGGGAAGGGAAGGGAAGGTTTGGGAAGGGAAGGTTTGGGAAGGGAAGGGAAGGGAAGGGAAGGGAAGGGAAGGGAAGGTTTGGGAAGGGAAGGGAAGGTTTGGGAAGGGAAGGTTTGGGAAGGTTGGGATGGTGTCCCTGCCCATGAGGTTCTTGTTGCAGTTTCCCCCTTTTCGCAGCTTGTTCGGTGTTTCTTGGCCTCTTTGCGTTAAATTTGATTATTTTTTCTCTTGCCCCTCTATTTTTCACAGGTTTTTTTCTGGGCTCGCCTCTCGACCTTGATTTGTTTAATCAGGGCTTTCCAACCAGGTGTTTTCACACCTCTTTTCCCTCCCCCAGAAGGCCTTTGCTGGGTGGTTCATTGGTGGCCTTTATTCTGGTGGAAATTTATGCATTTACTCAAAACAGGAGTTTTTGGGGTTTTTTTCTTTCTTCAGGGGCTTATTTTTCCTTCCCCATCAGCTGCTTGTGGGGTCTGTTGATGTATTTATTGTCTGCAGCTGGTCTGAGGGTGGGGGTTATTTAATCAGGACGTTGCCCCTCCCTGTTGGGGTTGATATTCCTTGTTGAATGCCCATAGGGAGGATCTCTGAGTCCTTTTAGCCACGGATTTACAAGCAGTGAGGGGTGGGAAAGGCAACAAGAGGTGTTGTCCAACACCTCAGGGGAAATGGTGAGTCCACAGGACATGGAAAAGCTGCGTCAGCAAAAGGTGGTTTGATATAAGTTAATGATATTTTATTAAATATGATTAGTTATTTATTTTTATAATTAATTTAATTTTAGAATTAATTTTATAATTGAGTTTTATTAAATTATTGCTTGGATTTTACTAAATTTATTAATTATTAATTTAATTTTATTAAATTAAATTAATATAGAGTTTGATAAACAGGGCCCACTTTGTTACTTACAATCACATCACGGAATCATTAGGGTTGGAAAGGACCTCCAAGGTCATTAAGTCCAACCCACTACATGGACGAAACATGTAATAAATGTTAATAGATTCACATGAAATTATAATTAATTTTGAATTATTTATGTGGAGAGCGGGGAAGGAAAAAAATGTAAGAAGGTCTGGTGGCACTTCAACTTTGACTTATCCTTGACTTATCCACAAAGTGCTCCAGGAGGATTTACTTCCATCAGAACAGTGACTCAGCTGTAGATTCCACATAGCAAAATTCCTGCTGTACTTCCCATAATGTACTTAAATCTTGGGATCACCTTCCCACTAAAATAAATCCCATGGAGTCATGGAATCGTGGAACTGTTGAGGTTGGAAAAGCCCTCAGAGATCGGGTCCAACCCCAACCCACCCTTGTCCATCGCCCTGAGCCACTTGGGGAGAGGGGGCAGAGAACTGGGGAGTGAAGTTGAGCCTGGCTGAAGGGAGGGGTGAAGGGAAGGTATTTAAAGTTTTT
>NW_016690435.1:22954-33287 GCF_001604755.1 Lepidothrix coronata
AAGGGAAGGGAAGGGAAGGGAAGGTTTGGGAAGGTTTGGGAAGGGAAGGGAAGGGAAGGGAAGGGAAGGGAAGGGAAGGGAAGGGAAGGAATGCCAATAACCTTTTAAGTAATGACACTGCCAGAGGAAGGTTTAGCTGAACTCAGCAACCGATAGATTCGGGAGGGGGATGGAGGAAGGAAACCTCAATAAGTGTTGGACAAATGAATAGAGGAGAGGTACTAAAAGGAGAATAGTCACAGTGACCAATGGTTTTGAGGTCTTTCCAGGGACTTTAGTGGGAGCAGATTGGGGCCCGGAGCATTTGAAATTACTTTAGCTGGAACTTATTCTCATGACTCTGATATAAAAATTATATCTTCTAAACCATACTGGTCATGTGTGTATGCATCCCCAACCCTGCCAATCCATGTACTGTAAAATCCTAGATGATTACTGCATCCCCTAGGGACTTAATTGGATTCGTGCTCTCTAAGTGTGTAAACACTCACTGTTTGGGTTGCACCTTGCCACCGCAAGTAGAACCATTGACCTACAAAGTACAGCAGTTTAACTCTCAGTAAAATATATGCAGATCAAGATGTCACAGAGCCAGGCTCGAGACTGCTCTCTGGGGAAGGTTTTGCCCAAATGTCCTTTAGATAGAGTCCATGAGAAGCAGCAGTTTACATCTGGGATGGTCCCCATACTTTCCTAGTTAATTTTCGATCAGTGACTTTGGAAAGCTGTTCCCTGCCAGACTGTTTTCGCCCTTTCTTTCCTCCATCCCCTTTCCTCCTAAGGAATGACTACGGTGCCTCTGAAAGTAAACAAAGCACAGGACAGGTTTGGCAGGACCTTTCAAAAGGAAAATATTCCCTCTCCATCCGAGTGGTTAATGATCTGTGTAGCACATTTAGTTCAGACTTCAAAGCCTTTTTCACTGAGGTTGTGTCAAAGCTGATTTGAAACACAGACTAAGTGAAAGCACTCAAAGGAAATACAATTATTGCCCAGAACAGATTATCAGAGTACCTGTGGCCACCTGGGTTAATCTGCTTTTTATAAATTATTAGATTTCTCTGCTCAACACCCTCTACTGGCTTGCTGTCTATTCTTGCTCTTCGTGTGGCTTTTAATGCTGCCTGTGACAAAGGCAAAGGGTGTAAATTTGTTGAGTATCTTCATAAAAGGTCCCTCTGCCACATTGTTAGCACCTGGCAAGTGCTGCCCCAGGCACCCCTGTCCCAGTGTCATGATCCCGCCACTGCCTTTCCACAGGCTACAGAAATTTGCCTGCCTATAGAGCTGCATTTGATGAAGACCTGAGCTGAAAACAAGGCTAGATTAAATCTGCCTGGCTAATTTCTGTACCTCACCCTCAGTAAAGCACGCAGCCTCTCATCCTTCTCTACCTTCTCACAAGGAGAGATCACTTGCTGAACCAAAATGAAAACTGCTCAGATGCTAGGGTGATGAACATGAAACAAAAAGCACGTGAAAGCAACCACCCAGCAGTCCTGTTGCAGCTGGATGGAGTCCAGTTCATTGTTAGGTTAACTCCCTGGGCATGACATTGCCCTTTCCAAACTCTGGCAGTGTGTGCTCCTTCTATAAGCCAAATGCAGACACCTCCATCCACTTGAAAAAAGCCCTCCAAAAAGCAAAACTCCACAGGTAAACACTGCAGACAGTCGGTGCAGAATGTTTTGGAGTATGTCTTGCTCCCAGAAAAGCAGGAAGTGTTGCTAAATCTTCTTTCTTTCTTTCTTCTTTTGGCTACAGATTGATGGCACATTGTCTGCATTTACCTCTGTTTGCTGTGGCTTTCTGGTTGGAGGAGTGGCGAGCACATAGACTGGGATAACCCCAGGGCTGCTGAGCATGGTCCCCCTGCAGTGTGGTGAAAGCCCATCCACAAAATGGGTTCATTGTATAAGTTTGGTGCTTACCTGCTCTTTGGCAAGACCTCATGGTGTCTGCTCTAAACTGACTGCTTTTGTGCTTGTGTATGTGTATGTATAGTGCATGTGGAGCAATTTTACTAGGTTCTAGAAGAAATGCCCCAAGTCAGGATGATTAAAAAAACCAAAGAGCAGAGGACAACAGAATTAATTTTCCCTCCAAAATTTTAAGAGGGGTTTTGTGGGATTTTTATAGAGATAGAAATTGGGTTGATTTCTGTCTGAAGCTGCTGAGGCTGAAATCTGCATTTGGCTCAGAGGTCACCCCAGATGAGAGGTCCAAACCTAGATTTTGGAAAAATGAGCGTGCCTCTGGTTTTGGATGCCAGCAACCTGGTTTTGCAGAGGCCCTGAGTTGTTTTTTTGATCTCAGTAGGAGTTCTGGGTGCATTAATGCTCATGCAAATCAGGCTGCAGGTATCCGAAATCAGGCAGCCAAAAGCACGGGCGCCCCAAATTTGCAGGCTGCTTATTATGTAATTGCAGCTCAAAAAACTCTCCACATTTAATTTTCCCATGTTGATAATGCGGCCACTATAAAACATTCCTCAAATGGACCCTGGGAAGAGAGTTAAGCCTTTATTTAGCAGGAGAAAAAAAATCCCCATCAGTGACAGCCACTCTTACTGTATTACTGACAGGAAAACACCTGTCAAAAGATCTGAAGTCGTCTTCTGATTCTCCTTGCCCATCCTATGTCCCTGGATATATTGAGTAAATTCTCTGTGGTCCTGGTTGTCCACATTGAAAATACTTGTGTTGAAGACATGCTGTGAGCTGTTCTTAGTGTTTGCAAAACCCAGTGGGGAGGTGATCAGTGGCTAATGTGAATGTTTTAGGGAGAAGTGCTGGCTCAAGGCAAAGAAAATCAGGATTTTTTTCCCCTAGAAAAATGAAAAAAGAAATCCAAATATTTCTTACTATCTTGACATGCTGTACATGATCCAGAGTGGTATAGTCTCCTTTATATTCCTATTATTTAACATCTTCCTTTTAGAAATTTAGGTCAATCTTTAAAAGAAAATTTCCATCCTGAAGTGAAAAAGTTTCCATTTGACATTTCTGGAATAAATAATTTTCAGGTATGCCAGACTAAACTTTTTCAATGCTATAAATTTTTGTTCTGCTTTAATTCCAGATGAAACTATTTGCTTCACTTGAGCTGAACTTGCAGTTCTTAACAGTGCATCTGCAATTTTCCAAGAAAATACAGTATTCACAAAAACAGTTCATCCAGCTGAACCCAGGCAGAGGATTTTAGTCTCATCTGGTTGGTTACTGATTTTGTAAACAGGCCAGCAGCCTGTAGCCTGGTAGCCAAGTTGCCAAATTGTTCTTTATTTCTGTTGAATGAACTTCTAGGAACTCCAGTGAGTAAGTAAGGCCCTGTTTTATTAGGCACCTCACATCCATGTAAAGCCAAGCTTACCCATGCTACAAAGACTGTATTTCTACCCGTTAATGAAATCAGCTGAAACAAAAAGGTATTTGTGGGCTGCAAATAAACTACAAGCTTCTGCTGAAAAGGTAATCGAATGAGCATGTGCCGTGTCCAAAGCCATTGAAAGGAATGGGAGCCTAAGGATGTGTGGCAGTTTGAGCCACATTAGAAATCCAAAATCCAATTTTCCAGGCTTCCCCCCACCCCTTCTCACAATTTATCCTAACACTGGAGAGAAACTTTCAGGCCAGAGGCTTCTGTAGGGGAAGGGGAAAGTATATACATTTATTTACACAAATAAATATACTGTACAAACTAAAAGCAGCTACATATACATATTACATTTCTGTCTGTCAGTCCTTTCAAGCCCTCCCTTTAACTTTAGTCCAGGAGCAGCCTTTCAAGGCCAATATGTGACACAGTCTCTCTTGTGGGAGTGTTCTGGGCCCCTGAAACACTCCCTAACCAACCTTCAGCTGTTTGCCGAAGTCCTTTCTCCTTACGAAGTCCAAGAAAGTAGCTTTGAGTCCTTTCTCTTCTGCTGCTGTGTGATATCTCTCTCTCTGCTTCATACCTCGGTTCGTAGGCTGCTGCAGTGTAGTTTAGCTTATCAAGCGTCTGTGTTCTGGAATGTTGATTCCTCCTTCGGGTTTTCAGCTGTCCTACATTTAGATCATGGCAGAGACATCCTCCGGGCCCCTCTCTATCGGGGGGTCCATCTCCAATTCTTGCCTGGGATTCTTCTCCCTAGCAATCGAGCCTCCTCCAGCCCATCCACTTGGCTCTGCTCCAATGCTGAGCCTCACATCCACTCTCACTAAACAGTGAGAGGGAAAACAGCCCTCCTCTGCAGCTTGGCTGCAAAGGTGGGGGGGAAAGAAGAAGAGGGCCTGGCCACAGGGCCTGCCTCTCTCTCTCTCTCCCACTTACCAGTTGTTTGTGAGTCGCATCCCTCACAAACACGCACTCATTCCAATGCTGTCTCTAACTCTGGCCTAGGCAGAGTTAGGGGGGCCGCAGGGCTCCCCTCTTCCCCCCGGAGCGGGGGGAGGGGAGAAGGAGCCCAGCCACCCCCTGGCCTTCTCCACCTACACGCAGCAGACACCAACAGCAAAACAACCAAGACTGCCAGCAGTTTCTGGTGCTGTGATATATGATTTTGAGCAGAAGCGAACAACATGGACAGTGATTGGCTCTCCAGGGAACGCTACCCTGGCACCCAATCACCTCTGAGCCCCCGAACTCTCAAGGGGAGCCAATTTCAAACCATGACAGGATGAGAGACTGGGGGGGGGGAGTGAGATACATTTGGATGCTGGCTTGGGATTTTGTTCACAGATAAGAGGCTGGGGAGATCCTGTGCAGCCCTACACCAGCAATCTATTCCCTGTCATCAAAGTGGTGTTGTCATTCTCCTCAAATTCCTCACCGGAAATTTGGTACCAGTGACAGAAAATATTAGATGTCAAAACGCGATTAATTAAGTACCCCTTCTGCAGTTTCTTTTCTGTTGTGTTCCTGGTGCAGAAATTAAAAGTATTGGTGGTGGTGATGCAAAATTTCCAAGTGGATTTTTTTGGATGGGTTTAAGGAATGAGGGTTGGAAAGTCTGGGCATTGGACAGCCCACCTGTCCCCTGGGCCAGCCATACTGCATTTGGAGGCAGCACAAGCAGCAGGGACCCATACAGCTCACCTGGGCTGCCCAAAGGGCTAGTGGAAATCCACCTCACACCCCCTGAGATGCCACCAAAGCCAAGGCACTGCTGCAGTGCAGTCATGCTGCAGCAAACTCCATTTTTTCCCAATGAAAACAAGATCCATGAGAAATTTTCCATGAGAGTGCCATTGGCACACAGGTACCCTCGGGCCCCAGTCAGGTTGGTTGGGAGATCCTTGCTCTGCAGTGCACACAAGGAAGGAGGGAGCTGACAGACCTGTTCTGGCAGCCTGTGAGGGGGAGAGTGCTTTAAGCACCTTGGTGGCACTTCTGTCCTCACTCCCTATCCTTGCCTCCTTGGGGCAGCAGCCACAGCTCTGGAGCAGGGGAGAGGAGCATGGCTCTTTTAAGGCACGAACCTGCTGGTCATGAGCAGGGGGATGTTTCCCTTCCTCAGCCCCACTCAGCTGCTGCTCTGCCCCAACTCCAGAATGGCTGCTATATGGTACAGGGGAGGCAGCCCCCAGGCATTGCAGTCCCTCACAGGCACGTGGCTTGTCCTTCAAAGAGAAGGAGCTCACCCTGTAGAGGGTGAACACGGCTCCTGGGGCAGGGCCTGCCACTAACAGTGGTTTCAGAGGTTGCAACATGGACCTGGACTATGAGGAAGGCAAGATTACCATGGCATGTCCTCCTCTGCCCTGCCATGCCTTCAGTTTCCCTCCAGGCGCTGTGTGAGAAAGTGAGCATGGATTTAATTTTCTTGGTGGCACAACATCCAGATGTTTTGAATACTTCTGTAGATTCCTCCTTGTTTGTGATGTGGTTAGGGCTGCTGGCAGCAAGGTGGGGAGCATTTAACATTATGTCAGAGGAGAGAAAGTGGTAACTCACTGCAATAGATTGGTGTCTGCTGCTCGCTGGAGCTGCTGCTGCCACCACTGCTGCTAACAGTGCTGGGTGGGGCTGTTGGATCTGGAGAAGTAGGGTACCCCGGAGGCCTCTCGGCAAGGGGGGGATGGTCTGGCGCAGGCACAGCAATTTGGTGGTGAAGGCTGCTGGGCTCAGCCCTTGGGCGGGGGCTGAAGGTGGAGGCACATGAGCAGTGAAAAGGGGCTTCTGTCCTGCTCTGCTCCACCTCATCATTACTGTAGTAGCTCTGGAACAAAACCTGAACAAAACCTTACTTGGGTCAGGAAACCAGATGTAATTCTCCTGGGTGCAGTGCTGGGGCTAAATGTTGCCTCTCTGGCCTCACCCCCAGCTGGACCCAGCCAATGCAACACCCTCCCCATGTCACTGGGGTTACTGACTCCAGATGGACCCCATGAGTACGAACTTCCAGCTGCGGAGTTCAGCTACTGTTAATTGAAACTCCTGTGAAGTCCTGCTGTATTGTGGACAGGGTGGCAGTGGGAGGTAGCATGCAGGACAGGTCCAAGCACCAACCAGCATTAAAAAGTGATTGCATGAAACAAAGTTAAGTTACTGTTTGAAATATTTGCTGCAACTGCTTGTGGAGGATTATGCATTGTGCTTTTCTTTGTCTGTATCATACATCCCAAGGCACAGCTGAGATTGCAGATGAAGCACCTCTTCCAGCCGAGCACGTGGCTTTGGAAGGGCACTGGCTGCGCCTGCCAGAATGTCTAGATATGAACCATCACTTCCTGCTTTCAGTCTGTCTGATAAGTGCCATGCATTGATCTTAGCTAGGCTCTCATGCTGATGGCTGCCAAGTTGGTGCTTCTGCATGCAGTGGTGGTCTAGTTTCCATCTGGGGTCAGGTGTTTAATGGCAGTCTGTTTTCGATCATGCTGTCCCACTTTATCACACTGAGTTATGGGGCCCTGCTTCCTGGGAAGGTGCTTTGGGGAACAACATGCCATCACTGGCAGAAGCAGAAGTTGTTGCAGTTGTTTCCGCAATCTCCTGTGGTGAGTGTGGCAGCTGTAACTTTCAAAAAGCTCTTTCTCCCAGTATCTTTGTCTCCTTGATGGAATGGACAGTCCCTGAGCATTCTTTTCTCCCTTCCTAAAGCTGGGAGATCAGCTCTGCCTCTGTGGCTGTAGCTGTCCCACTAGCAGAGCTCGTCACCTTATTAGCTGAACCAGTTTCCTGAAAGCAAGTCCATGCAGAAGGTGGGTTTTTGTTTTGCATGGTTTTTAAGAAGAAAAATGTTTCTGCATTTTATATATAATCTAAGGGCCCACACAAAGAAAAAAAATTTCTAATTGTTCTTGATGCAATGTGTTTGGCAGTGAGAAAAAATGTGGGTGGGGAATTATATCTATTGCAATATTCTTCTTGCCTCCTTGTAGGGGGAGGGAAGAGAATGAAAGCAATTTGTCTTTGGCAGGCACTTATGCTCTTCTGTAGGGCTCAGAAGAGAAGGCTGAAATTGTTGACCGTAAATGCAAGCAAAGGTCTGCACACCTAGTGTCATACTTGTGCAAAGATAAAAAAAAAGGCAGCCTGCAGAGTTAAATTAAATTAATGAATGTGATATGTTTAGGGAAGGAAACAAAGTAGAGAAACCAGGAGTCATCGCTATTTGGTGGCATTGTTGGCTTGGAAAAGTGATTCATCATGTGCCTGAATAAGTCAAATCCAGGAGGTACTGGGGTGCACAGCAGGGGAAATGCTCAGGCCAGAGATCTCAGTGTGATGTGGCTCTGCTGGTGGCATGCTGCTTGCATCAGCAAGTGGTCACACTGAAGAGTTAGGGGCTTTCTGGAGACAGCTGCCACACAAGGTTGTAGCAATGGGAGCTCCACACACGATGTTAAATGACAAAACTGAAACCCCCAAAATCTCCTCAATGTTTTTCTTGGATTTTACCAGGCAGCAAAGGACCAGAAAGGTTCAAGGTGGGAATGGCTCAGGAGCAATTGGGGACATTAGGAAAGTACCTGCTGCCTCTGTGAGCCGAGCCCATATATCTTGCAACACCCATCATCTTTCCCCAGCTCATCTTCACTGAGGCTGCAAAGATCAAAATACTGGTGGGAGCTGGCAAGTGAATATCCTGTGGAGTTTAAAGCCTGAGAATTACAGCAATCTTGTGAGGAGGTGGTTACTTCTGTGACCAACTCCTTATCTAAGACTTAAGGGCTGGCTTTTGGAGGGTGCGGGAAGTGTGTATCACAGTGCCAAGGAAGCAGCCAGGAGACTGTGCTGGGTTTTGGATAATCAGATGTAACTTGTACTGAAGTGAACTCTCTCTCCAGTGGATTTTTATCTTGGAAAGGATGGGGCTTCTCTCTAAAGCCTACACATAGCATGGTCTTGACATAGGAGACCACCAGTGGCAGAAAAAACAGTGTTGTGTGGGGAGATGTGGTGCTCCCTCATGAGTAAAGGGACAGTGCCTCTGAAAGATGGTAGGGTCCAGCCACGGGAACTGGGGCTTCCTGTATGAACCATGGGAGTGCCCCATGCTGCTTGTCTTCCATGTTCCTCCACCCCACTTTTGTTCCTCTGCTTAGACATGAAAGGCATGAAGACGCGGACAAAGGAGCTGTGGGCTCTTTAGAAGCAGAACTGTTGGGTTTGTTGGTCACTCTCAGATGGTTGCAAAGAACAATTGGGAGGGTCATAACTGAAAGGTAGAAAGTACGTGGTGAGGGCTGCAGCTGAAAGCCTTGGAGAGCTGTGTGCATATGAGCTCTTCTGAAGTACATCAGCCAGCTGCCTGCACCTGCTCAGATAGCAGGACAGCCACAAGCCGTGCTGTTTGGCAGTGTGCAAGCACTGTGCCATGCCCCAGGAATTCAGTTTTCCAGCCTGTTTGCTTGAAAGTAGATTGCTCTGGGGGTGTTGGGTAGGGATAGGTGGTTAGATGTCAGAAAGCACAGAGAAAATGGCAGAACGTAGGAGCATGAGAAGCAGATGGCTACAGAGAGCTGGCCCCAGTGGTGATCTAGCTGAGCTCTGGTTCCCTCTCCTCTCCCCACTTTAGGATGCTTTTTCCCACTGTCCGTCTTGCAGCAGCATTGCTGTTTGCACAGTTGGGCAGTGAGTCAGATTGAGGAGCTGAAGCAGCTAGAAACCATCCTCTTCTTTCTGACCAGGTCAATGTGCGTGGTGGCTGCCAGAGGGCTGGTGCTGGCACCAGGAGGGTGGTGGGAATGTGCAGGAGGACCTGCGTTTCACAGACTAACATTTGTGGCTGCAGATGTGGGAGAGAGACTCCTTACTGTCAATTAGGGTAAGCCAGGTTGTGTTGGCTGCTCCCAAGGACATGTCACGGGAGTGGATAGACGTGGGAAGCTGATTCTTTACCATATTTTTGTCCTTTTCTTTCCCCTTGTTAGCCTCAGCTCTGTGTTCCTCTTGTTTCTGCAGCTGCTCCTGGAAGCAATGTGTTGTCTCCTGCTGGTTTGTAACAACTACTCATGATTGCCGGTGAGCTGACACCTCTTCTTTCCCACACAGGCACATCCATTCCTGCAATTGGATGGATTTACCGGTATGTTCTCAATTTGGTTACATGTTAAGACACTGTTGATTTTCACAGATGCAAAAGGCAGCCTACACACCTAGGAACAGTTCCTGTGTCCACAGCCCGTTATTTTTATTCAATTTTGTTTTGTTTCAATATTCATAAGATTCGAATTACAAGCAAATAGTTTGCCTGATTGGTAATATTATTGCCACAGCAGCTGAGATCATCTGTGAAGGCAGAGGTGACATCTCTTGGTTTGAGCTCCAGTGGAGGATAGAAGAAGGTGTCACCTTTGAGAGGTCCCCACTCTGGGCTTAACGATGGACTGGGTTATCAGCCCTCCGTCATAGTAAAAGCCTGTGAATTTTTGTGTGGCTTCCTAGGGATGCTGGCAACGCTGCTGTGAAATGGGAGATCAAAAGAGCAAAAAAACGCAGGACAGTTATTTTGTGGACTGGAAATTGCTCACTCATTGTATACAGACTGCATGTGGCTGGGACCCACGAAGAGGCTTCTGTCTTACATAAAAATTATCAAGGTGGAAAAAGTAGGAGTGAACTAGATGCTTGTTTTCTGACTAGGACTGCTTAAATGGCTGTTGCAAAGGGGAATCAATTAATTTTCCCCTTTGCTTTTCTCATAGTCAGCCTTTGGCTCTAACAAGAAAATTACAAATAGCCTCATGCCCATCTCTAACAAGTGCAAAGGAACAGAATTGTTCTCCCCTCCCCTTCTCCCCTCCTCTTCTCACCTTCCTTTCCTTTCCTTTCCTTTCCTTTCCTTTCCTTTCCTTTCCTTTCCTTTCCTTTCCTTTCCTTTCCTTTCCTTTCCTTTCCTTTCCTT
>NW_016690435.1:36582-54586 GCF_001604755.1 Lepidothrix coronata
CTCTCCTCTCCGAACCTCTCCTCTCCGAACCTCTCCTCTCCGAACCTCTCCTCTCCGAACCTCTCCTCTCCGAACCTCTCCTCTCCGAACCTCTCCTTTCCTGTTCTCTCTGCAGCAGCAGCTACAGCTGCTCAGCAAAGCCTCACAACATTCACTTTTTTCTTTTTTTTTTTTTTTCTGAAAAATGACTTCTCAGCTGAAGACACGAGGCTTGGTTGACATTTTGCGAAGGACAGATGAAAAAGGACAGAACTGAAACTCTTCCCTCTTTTGTAAACAAAAGCTGGGAGAAAAAAAACCAGTTGTTTTGAATTTAAAGAAAATGTTTTAATTTGAAAAGTCTATAATTTCCTGAAAGACTCCACCGAACGCAAAATGTTTCCTTCTGTAAAATTCTCTCGGATAAATAGTTACCCTTTTGCAATCGGCCTCTCACACCTGTAGCTGTGTTCTGTTGTTTGCTTTCCAGCAGGGGGGCTGGGTGTATCCCATGCTGCACACCCAACACTTTGGGGAAACCCCCCACCCCCACCCCCAAACCTTCTGCTCATGGTCTGGAGCACAACAGCCGAGTTCATCCCAAGGCAGCTTGCCATTCTTCTCTACACATCACCTAAAAGTGTCTCTATTGGGTCACCTGCCATGAAGGTATAAGGGTGACTTCATCCTCCCTTACTTGTGTGTCTTTGTCATCTGTGCTTACAAAACCAGAAGCATTTGGGAAATCAGATGCATGTCTCCAGTGTGTCCCACAAGGCCTTGGGTACCTCAAATGGCACTTGTGTTTTGCTCCTGCCCTCCCTGGTGCCCTTGCACTGGTGTTTTCCAAGGGGTGTCACTTGCTCAGCCCCTTGCACATCTCTGAGCACCATTCCCTAAGCCAGGCTCCTTTCGTGGGGCAGAAAGGAAGCTGTCTGAGCATGCAGGCATGGTGGGACCTTGACAGGAGGCAAGGAAAACTCTGGAAAACAGCTAGGTATGAGCCATATAGAAAGAGCATTGCAAATAAAGACTCAGTGGATGTGGGAGCCAAAAGGAGCACTGATTTCCAAACACAAAATCAGTGGGTTTTGTTGACTTCAGTGAAGACTGCAGGTTAATTGAAGTCCTTTTAGAAATTGGGCCATATGTTCCTAGGTCTTGAGATAGACTTGGCTTGATTTTATAAAGTGGGGGTTTTTTTGTACAACAGACTTTTGCGGTGAAATTCTTTCTATTGAAACTCTTCTAACTTGAAAACACATGACTTGACAACCCTGGGTGCTTCAGTCCTTGACAGGCCTCAGGTCTGAGGCTGATTTTGTGCTGTCAGTTCATCTGTGTTGAGATTTGATGGATGTCAGCACTGAATCCAGGTCTCTGCAAAGTACCATCAAAACAAATTGTGTTTTTACACCAGGTGGGAATTGATTTAGTTGAGGAAGTTGCTGTGAGGGTCAAGTTTTATTTTTGTAGTGAATCCTCAATTTTTCTAGGGTCAGATATTTTCAGTAGACACTGCTCAGATCTCTTTGTTGCACAGATTTTATACAGCCCTAATTTCCATTGACTTTAGCAGAGAAAAGATGTTACTTTGTGCATGAAATTATTAGCGTGGGATGGCAGATCTCTCTGGCCTGTTTTCCTCCTGTTCTATGTAATGTTGAGGAGATTTCAGTGGTGGGTCAGACTAAGTGAATTAACTACTGGGTGAAGGCCTGGCCATGTGAAATTTGGTTGCCTGTAAAATATTCTTGCTTTCTGATTCTACTGAATTTTTAAGAATGATCTGGGATGTGAGCTGGGGAGGCATATGAAGAGGAAGAAACCTTTATCTGTGAGACAGCACATTCCAAAGAGCATTCACCAACAGTATTTTGAAAAGAAATAAGGAAACAGGCAGCCTCTTCTGCTGCTGTATTTGCTACTGTTATTTGCAGGCAATCTCCCCAAGGTAATTCACAGGTGGGGAGAAAACCTCCCACCCTAATTTGAGGGCTGGAATAACTGTGGCAGTTGGGTTACCTGGGCTCTCATGGAACCAAAATGACACTTCCACTTGTTTCTCCCTTTCCCCTTTCTTTTTCACATCAGCCAGTTCCCAAGAAACTGACCTGCTCCCTGGAGCCTTTCCTGCAGGAGAGGCAAAGTCAGCAACCCCAAGAAACAAGCGTGGATGTGTTCTGCAGCTCTCTGAGCCAGGATCAGCCCCTCCAGGAAGTCACTGTACAGTGAAGCTTCAGTTCCTCCCTTGCATTCTGCTTATTTAGTTGGAAAAAAAAAGAAGAGTATGAGTTCCACTGATTGCAGTCAGTAAGGATCTTCATGTAGGGGTGGGAGTATTACGGTTTACAGAATTTAGAGACAAAAAGCATAACGAGAGCTAATGACTGGAAGTAGAATTAAGGTATAGTTAAATGGAAAGGGAAGGACATATTTTATTGCAGGAGATGATTAACCTTTGGTCCAGAGGAGGTGGAGTCCTCATTCTGCAAGTTGCCCAGAGAAAGAAGCTGCGGCAACAACCCCACGCCTGGAAGTGTTCAAGGCTAGACTGGATGGGGCTTTGAGCAACTTGGTCTAGGGAAAGGTGTCCCTTCCCACGGCAAGGAGTTTGGAATGAGATGATCTATCTTTAGGGTCCCTTCCAATCCAAACTGTTCTGTGATTTGATGAATTGCTCCCACCAGAGAGCACCAGATGTGGCCTGTGTGCCACTGCCCAGATATGTTTGTTTGCTGGGGTGTTTCGTGGCACCTCTCCGGAGCAGTGCATTCAGAAACCCTTCAGAAGCCTCACACTGCCAAAAGCACCAGTAACCCTGTTCCACAGAAGACAAGGACTGCCGCCAGGAGTGATGGGCAGCAGGGAGCAGTTTGTGCCATCTCATCCTGCTGTCCACTCCTAGTGGCACTGAAATCCCTCTTGCCTGATTAAGGGTGAAGACATGAAAATAAGGTCACCCTGTACTGGAAGGGCAGCATTATCAGGAGCTGGGTTTCTAGACTTGTTTGCAAAGCTGAATACTACAGGAAAATCTCTTTCTCTCAAACTCTTTGACCTGGCCTATTTAGCAGGCTAAAAAAGATGCAACAGTCATTGCAACAACTAATTTTTCGGTTTTTTTGCTTCTATATCCTCTCCAAGAGAAGGAAGGAGAACTAGGTACACCCATCTAGTCATTAGTCATTACTTGGCTCATCTTAGGGCAGGCATCAAAGTAAATACTTCAAGGGACAGCTTTAACTTTTCCAAACACTTCCCAGGGAAGATCAAGGCACTGTTCATACATGTTTTGGGCAGGGGAAGCCTGCAGGTTTAATTTTGTGATTGAAAACAGCTGCTATGTGCCATAGATTATTGGGTACCATAGTTTTTAAATAGAAAGAACCTTGTAGCAATGATTGCACAAACAAATTTGGCATTCCTGCTTTTATATTAAATTTTTTATTGAGATGATGTAATTACAAGCATTTTAAAAATTATTTGCAACTCACTGGCCCTGAGAATAGGCTTGTTTTTGTTTTTTGTTACATTCATTTGATTCAGTCCCTTAGCCCCACACCTTACCAAAAAAAAGAAGCCATCATCAATAAAAACACTAGAATTTTATTTAAAAAAACCCCAAATCTCAAACTCTGAATTTGCACACAGTTGCAGTCTGACAAAACAGATCTGAAGAATGCATACATGGAGGTTGAAATCTAGGGAGGATGGCAGTGACTCAGTGTTCACAGAAAGGGCCTCAGTAGTGTTCTCTGGATGGAGAAGCAGTGAACAGGTTTCAAATTTAAATCAAGAAAATATTCTGCTGTGGAACTGTAGCACGTCCTACCTGTCTTGAAGCTTGTTCAGACTGGTAGCAAACTGATGGCAATGAACTTAATTGTACAGTGTGAAGAATCATTGCTGGGTATTGAAGTTGGCAAGGACCTCTGGAGGTCATCTGGTCTAACCTCCTCTGCTCAAGCAGGGCCAGTTGCCCAGGACTGTGTACAGACGACTTTCGCGCATCTCCAAGGATGAAACACTGTCTCCCTTTCCCCACTTGCTTTGGTGGCAAAGGCAGAAAGTTGCTGCTGGCAAATTCTACACTGGGAAATCAGAATTTAGGGGGGAAGGCAGGTGTCAGTGTTGGTGGAAAGACATTGTTACCTTTGCTAGGCCTGACAGGCAGCATCAGGCCTACCCCTATAGGCTCAGTATGCTGATACTGTGTTTGTATTCTCATGTATCTGCCATGTGGTGCTCTAGCCTGGTTCTACTTTTTTATTTTTAGTCATAGCTGATAAGCTTGCTTCGAGACCCCAAGAGCAGTTCAAATCCTGCAGTTCCCACAACAGGCCCCAAGCCCCCGCAGTTCTTGCAGCTGCAGTGACACCCATGCCCCTCACTTCTGCACCACACAGACCTGGCAGGAGGCAGGAAGGTTCAAAGGCTATTTTCATTCCAACTAGTATCAGCCTTGACAGAACTTCTTCTCTGTGGTTGTGATGAAGTTTTCTTAGGATACCCTTTATTTGTGAACTGGGAAGAGTTTCCAACACCCACCAAACTTTTTTTTTCCCTTTGAATTAGATTCTCCAAGTGAAAGTGATTGCATTTTTTTTTTGTAAAGATGAACATTTCCCCTACAAAATTTCTCTATGGGACAACACATGGGATTTTCCTGTCTTACTGAGGATGAACTTTGTTTGATAGCGTAACAATGAGCATATGGGCTTTTACTGGTGGATTGTCTCTTGTTCTCTGTATTTTGCAGTGTGCACCTTGGCTATGACAAAAACCTGTGACTCATCAGAGTACTTTATACAGAAAGTCCCTAACATCTCTTTTTTTCCCCTCATCGTCTCAATAAAAATAGTTGCAGCAGGCAAAAGAAAACAATGCAGATATGCAGTTGTCAAGACCAGAGCAGTAAAAGAAACTTGGTTTCTTTCTACCACTGGACATTCTTAAGAACCACAAGGATCCATCCAGAGCCTTTGTTTACATTGTACTTCTGATCACACTTCACCTGTCATTCAAATTTCACCACTTCACTCTAGCTCCTGAGACCTGGCTGCAACTTTGGTGCCCTTGAGGAGGGTGACAGAGTAACTCCTTGGGCCCTTGGTTTCAAGGGACCTTTAGTTTCAGATCTGTGACTACGGAAGTCCCTCAGTGTCTCCCAACCTCACACCTCATGAGGTCCAAGGACTTCAGAGTCATGACAGAGACAGGTGACGCACTGCTGCTACACACTCCCTTGTCTATTATTTTGAGGCAGAAAAAGTCAAGTATGCGATGTGCTGGGACTTGTAACATACTATGGTTTTATAGAAAAAATGTGTCTGGGAAAAATGCTTAGGGAGAGATGTATGCCCTGTCCTACCTAATCAGATATTGGCTCTGAAAAACCTCTCCTTGTTGTATGATGCTTATCAACACCCTTAACAAAGCTGTTCTTTCTATGACTTGTGACTCTAATATTAAGTCTTTGGTGAGATTGGCCTATTTCTGTCTAAATCACAGAATATGCTGAGTTGGAAGGGGCCCACAAGGATCAGAGTCCAACTCCTGGCCCTGCACTCATTCCTGAGAGTCACACCATGTGCCGAGAGTATCATCCAAACGTTCCTTGAACTCTGTCAGGCTTGGTGCTGTGACCACTTCCCTGGGGAGCCTGTTCCAGCATCTAACCACCCTCTGGGGGAAGATCCTGTTTCTAATACCCAACCTAAACCTCCCTTGACACAACTTCAGGCCATTCCCTAGTGTTCTATCACTGGTCACCACAGAGAAGAGATCAGTGTCTGCCCCTCTTCTTCCCCTCAGGAGAAAGTTGTAACTGCAATGAGGTCTCCCCTCAGTCTCCTCTTCTCCAGCTGAATAGACCAAGTGACCTCAGTTGCTCCTCCTTAAGGCCCCTCACCATCTCTGCTGCTCTCCTTTAGATGTTCTCTAATGGCTTAATATCTTTCTTAATATCTTTCTTATATTGTGGTGCCCAAAACTGCCCCAGTATTCCAGAGCAGAGCAGGACAATCGCCTCCCTCACCTGGCTGGCGATGCTTTGCCTAATGACTTCCCCCAGGACATGGTTGGCCCTCCTGGCTGCCAGGTCACTGCTGACTCCAACCTGCCATCAACAAGGACCCCCAGGTCCCTTTCCAGGGCACTGATTTCCAGCATCTCATTCCCCAGTCTGTATGAGCAGCCAGGGTTGCCCCATCCCAAGTGCATAATGAGGCACTTTCCCTTGTTGAACTTCCATAAGGTTGGTGACTGCCCAGTCCCCTGATTTGTTGAGGTCTCTCTGCAGGGCCTTCCTGCTTTCGAGGGAGTCAACAGCTCCTCCGAGTTTTGTGTGGCCTGTAGACTTGCTTACTGTCCCTTCCAGTCCTGCATCCAAGTCATTTATGAAGATGTTGAAGAGCACAGGGCCCAAGATGGAGCCCTGCAGAACCCCACCAGTGGCCAGTCTGATGTTACCCCTTTCACTATTACTATCTGCGCTCAACCTGTGAGCCAATTGCTCACCCATTGTGTGATGTGTTTATCCAGCTGTGTGCTGGACATTTTGTCCAGAAGGATCCTGTGAGAGACAGTATTGAAAGCTTTACTGAAATCCAAAAAGATTACATCAACTGGTTTCCCTTGATTGGTTATCTTGTCATAGAAGGAAATCAGGTTTGACAATCAGGACTTCCCTCTCGTGAAGCCGTGCTGGCTGTGACCAATGACTGCATTGTCTTTCAGGTGTTTTTCAATACCTTCCAGAATAATCTTCTCCATAACTTTACCAGGTACTGAAGTGAGACTGACAGGCCTGTAGTTTCTGGGATCCTCCTCCTTGCCCCTCTTGAAAATCAGGACAACATTCGCCAGCTTCCAGTCAGTTAGGACCTTTCCTCATTCCCAAAACCACTCAAAAATCATTGAGAGAGGTTTTGCAATGACATCAGCAGCTTTTGAGTATTCTTGGATGAATCCCATCAGGCCCTGTAGATTTGCAGGGATCCAGCTGGAGCAGCAGATCCCACACAATTTCAGGGTTGACTGGGAGTTGATCATTCTCGCAGTCAAGGACACTGAGACCCCCTTGGTCTGTCATCCATGTTGAAGACAGAGGCAAAGGAAGTGTTAAACACCTCTGCCTTGTCTGTGTCCCCTTTGTAAGGTGACCATCCCCATCCTGTAATGGGCCGAGGATATTTCCATACTGCCTATTGCCACTTATGTACTTGAAAAAACTCTTTTTATTGTCCCCCACATTTCTGGCAACTTCATCTCCAATTGAGCTGTAGCAACACAAATTTTCTCCCTATTGCAGCAAGCAACATTTCTGTATTCTTCCCATGTCACTTGACTTTGCTTCCACTGGGCACATGCCTTGCTTTTTTGCCGTATTTCCAAGACCCCTGTTTAGCTAAGCCAGCCTTCTGCCTCGCCTGCTTGACTTCCGACATTTGGGAAGTGCCTGCTCCTGTGCCCTTAGGAGGTGATGTTTCAAAAGTGACCAGCACTGATGGACCCCAGCACCTGCAAAAACATGTTTCCAGGGGACCTTACTTACAAATTCCTTGAGCAGCCTGAAGTCTGCTCTCCTCATGTCCAGAGTTGAGGGTTTGCTGGCACTTTTCCTCCTGTCAACACTATTCATTGTGTGCCACTTTGCCCTGGACAGATTAACTCTCTTGTTAAATGTTTGGAAAGACCAATTGTTGTGTTGGTTTAATAGCTGATAAAAGCTATTAAACCAACACCATGGGCATGTACCTTGTTTTTTGGTTGAAATGGATTAGATTAGCCTTTTGATTTTTTCCATGTCTAGTTTCTTTTATGGTCCCATTGAAGAGGCTTTCTGCATAAAAGCAGAACTGGTGTGGAAGTGCTATTCTTTCAGACAGCATGTGATTCCTGCACAGTTTCTCTATATACCTTCCCCCTTCGCAAGCATCATTTCTGCTGCTAGATCTTCCTTCCATTAAAAGGACCACTGTTGATGGATTGCTGGACACCTGGACACCACAGATATTCATGTCATGGTGGTCCAAGCTATGTGAAATGAAACAGGCCAGCAGTTTCTCTTGTCTTAGGCATCAAGGACTGCTGAGCTTTCTGTGACCAAACGAGGCATAAGCACTTTGCCTCATGCAAAGCACTCTCAGTGCAGCAAACCAAATGGAAGCACCTTGCAACCAGAACAAAATGCCGAACCAAGAAAGCAACACAGCTCTAGGGTTTGTTTTTTTCTTGTCTTTTAAATCATGTTAAAAACAAGCAAGCTGAGACAGGCTTCCTTCATGGCAGAGCTGTAGGATGGGGGAGGGTAGTAGGAGGCATAAAAAAAACCCAAATCCCAAAGCAAAGCCAAAATCAACAAGAAGATATAAGTATAGCTATTTGGTCTCTAGTTCTCTAACATCACCTTTCAGATTGGTGAATCATCTACCTCTCCTGCAGCAGAAGATGACCTTGGAGAGGCTTCTGAGTAATACAAACCATGTGATGAGTCCCTTTGCTTTCTCCCTATGATGTAAGGAACAGTCCTTCACCTTTCACCCCCAAATTGCTAGCAGGTATGCTATTCCTTTTCTAATTAAAGATGCTTCAGTCTTCCCTAAAATGGGAAAAAGCTTTGAGCTGAAATTCTGCATTGTGGAGAATATTGGGGAGGTTTATATATATATACATATATATATATATATGAAACTTTTATATATATACACATATATATGTCTTCATCCCTGCCCACCCTTCCCCCTGCTCCAGTCTATCACTTCTTTGCTAGAAAAAGGGAAACGTTAACTGATAGTCTGCTGCAGAGGTTTGTCACACTTGTTTTTCTCCTCCCTGGAGCACTTAGGTGTTTGTTTTTGGTCCATATTCCAGCAGTTAATAGCCACTCAGAGTGCGCACTGTGAGCCCAAACTATCCTGGGATGATAGCCCAGCCTACATGTGTAGGGTGTCTCCTCTTCCTTTGACAGGTATGTGTAGTAAATTCTTTTGGTAGCTTCAAGACATTTCCCAGTGGCAGCACATGTAAATTGATCCGAGCAAACTGGAAGCCTTGAGCACATCCCTTCTGTGTTGCTATTGTTTATGCAGTGTTGTGTCATGAGACTTGCACAGAAAATAAAAGCACTCTATTTCCATAGGAAAGCATTAAAAAAAAAATGGTAGCATAATCTGACATCTTGTCCTATGTAAGATAAGGAAAGTCAAACTGCATGTTTATTAGGAGGAAAAAACCAATAACCCCCCCCCCCAACTCAAACAAACAACAAAAAAAAAAAGGAAAGAACTCAAGGGAGACTTTGTAGGAACAGTGAAGTAGTGCACAAGTCCAGGCTTTCTCCCCTTTGCTTTTCTGCCAGCACCACTTCTGCCTGTTAGTTTGTTTTGTTAAGGTGCTTCAGGTCCTGTGTGGTTTTCAAGCTAAGCGGCAACCTCAAGTACTGCTTCTGTGTTGTTGCTTCCCCTCCCAAACCATGCCAACCATCCGGGCAGATGTTTCTCCCATGGACCCACAGAGGCGGTGCACCTGTTTCCTTCAGCACTCATCTTCTTGGTATATTTGTTCATCCAGTTCCTGGGATTCAAGGTGCTCGAGGCGGTCTGTTCGGCCACTCATAATCTCATCTGGGGTCTTCATGAACCTGCAAAATAGAGAAACAAGTGGATTTCTCAGTGGTCTCAGCTTTTCCATTCATCAAGTTGTTGAGGTCCCTGAGCTCTACAGCTCCTGAGATAATCTTTGCTGTATCCTCCCAATGCCTAGTATTTCCCACATTTTTCCCAGCTTACTGATGTCTTCCCCTCTACATACCTTGAAAGGAAACAGAAAAATCACAGGCATTTACCCCTGCTCCTTAAAAGCCCAAATCTGAACCAAACCCCACATTTTTCTTCCAAAAAATGATATTTATTTCTTCTCCCTCATATTGTTTGTTGTGGTCATGTAAGATGATAGTATGCCCCAGGTACACTCATTTATGGTGTCTGGTGACAGAAACATGAAAGACCTTTATGACCAGCATCTTTCAAAACAAAAGCACTTGTAAGGTGTGGAGAGGCAGAAGGCTACTGGTTTGTGTGGGTCTGTGTGTAGGTGAATGAGAAGAATAAGAAACACCAAAGAAACGGTGGTGGAAAAAGCCAAGGTCCAAGTCAGAACGAGTTCTGGGAAATGGAAAAAGTCCTGAAGGAAAAAGCTTTGGAGCTAGGGAACTGTAAGGAAAGACAGTCTCTTCCTGTGTGATTGTAGCAAGCGTAATTGTACTGAAGGAGTATCCTCTGTAAATGAATGCCATGGCTCCCAGCACTAATCTCTCAATGCAGTAAGTCTGCGGGGGTGGGGCTAGAAACATAAACAGCCTCTGTGGAGGCATGGCAGCAGTAGGAAATGGGAAAGGACATCCATCAGCCTGCAGATCAAGTCTGCAGTCTTGATTTTTGCCAGGATGCTTATGTGTACTACTGCACAGGGGTAGCATGGAAAAGCTCTGCCTTTTCTTTTTGAATGTAATGGCATAGGAAGAGAGCGTGGCACGGGAAGGATGAAATCCTAGTTTCAACACAAATCAGTCTCCTAACTACTAAGTATTTCTGGTGAAAGTAGGATGAAAGATGTTTATTCTGGAGGTGTTACAAAATTTCACAGTCTTTCATTAACGATGTACTGGTTAACATTCAGCAGTACAAAATGTGTTAATCACAAGGACTGATTTTATTTCAGGTTGATGATACACTCAGTATCCTTGGCCCAGTGAAAGCAAAAACAACCAACAGGAGCCTCGTTACTATCACTGAAAAATCACTGACCCAGAAAAATCACTGCTGAAGCCTCTCAGCGAAAACATAGCATAGCCTGGAACTAACCTTCTGCTATCCCTTCTAATCTGGGAAATCATGTGCACATATGCATTTAGGGAAAAAAAAAAGGCTATGACTCACTGCTGTGTCACTCCCATTTGTATGCTGGAAGAATGCTGCTCATACGAATGGTGTTACGGCAGCGAAAAACTCATATGCCAGAGTGGTGAATCTGTTCCTGGCTACACAGTGAAAATGCACCAAAGCCTAAGGGCCTGTGCCTTGCATTAAACCCTGTGATTGTCTTGTTGATTTTGCATGAGAATGAACTCAAATCAGAGAGTGATCACACTGCCCTCCCTACCGTGTGGGGAAAGGGCTGATGTGAACTGTACCACAGTACTTAAGGTGTTCTTTTTGGTCTGTGTTTTAAGTCATGTCAAGGAAATCAAAGCGTGGGTATTTGTAATAGCATTTGATTACATTAAAAAAACCCAACACAACACAACTTAACCTAACATAACCCAACCCAACCCAGAACTAGAAGCTAATTAAGAAACAGTATCTGTGACCTATTTTGTTGCAGAAGACACTCAGGCAACCTATTAGAAATCTTTCTCCAACTCGATTTTACTTAAAAGCTCCAGGTATCTGCAGATGACAACTGCCTGCATGTTACTTGTAAAGTCACAATTCCTATTACTTTTGTGCTTGCAAGATATAGCCAAGAAAGGCACATTAATGACTTGATCTTTTGCAGCTGTTCTTTTTCTCTTCACATATAAACAGGTCTAAGAAAACAACTTCAAAAAGTTTTATTAGAGAATTGTGCAAAAAAATGCTTTACTGTTTTCTTTTTTTTTCCCCAGTTTCCAAAAGAAATGAGGTTTATATGCTCATGTTTTATGTTCCCTGGTGACCTTTGAATCTGTTGGTCAATTTGGGCATGTCTGACAGAGGAACAGAGGTCTCCAAGGTCATTAAGATTTTGAGAAAATAGGCAGCCTGGTTGAGAAGAGATGGACTCCTCTTTTTTTATGCCCCCACTGAAGGGCAGGCTTCAAGGTGTTCAGAATTACGAACTGCCCCAGGGCGATGCAGTCTTCACACAAGGCCACAGAAATCCAGGTACCCTTGGTACTGCTGCTACTGAAACAAGCTTGTTTTAACGTTCCACCAAAAACAAAGTTAGTACCAACCAGCTGATTTTGCCCATGACTACTACTTCCCTTCCCTCTCCTTCCCCCAGCTATGTTTCCTTCTAAGACCTGACATAAACAAGTCATTCTAAAGAAAGAAACCTTTTCAGCTGTAGATAGTTTGAGTGCTATTGCAGTTCTGTTAGCTATTTAAGAAAACAAATTCCAAGAACAACTTCCTACTTTCCAAGCACGCTACTAGATCCAGACCATGGACATCAAAGCAGCCTTTGGTCCAAGTTCAGTGCTCTGTGGGTCAGACATACACACTAGAATTTGCTGGTCCTGTCTGAAGAGTAGAGTGCTTTTGCTCTCTGCTAGCTGCACTCAAGTTTGTACAAGTTTATTGCTGTTTCAGGCACTATTTCCTGAATGTTTGGTTGTATCATCCAATCCAATGCATTGGGTTTTATGAACAGCTCTCGCAGGTCCCTCTTCCTTGAAGGCAGCAATGCTGAAAACATGGTCATCAGCGCTTCTCTTCTGTGATGCTGATGCATCTGAGGAAATGCCTGATCCCTGCTTAGCTTTCACTGGCAGCTGTGTTTGAGAAATCAGTTTGGAGTGGGTTTTCCAGCAGTTCAGCTGAATCATTTATCTTAGGTCTTAAACAATGGCACAGCCTGACTGAAGTGAATGTAAAGACTTCTCTTGACTCCACTGATCATGGAAACAGGCCTGTGTTTTCTTAAGTTGGTGTAGTTGCCTTGAAAGATGGCAAGCAGCTTTTATAAATGTATGGCCATTGTCACCTGTTTTATAGCTGTGGCAATGAAGTATCCCACACACAATTCCATTTTTCATCATAAAAACTAATGGTCTGTAGAAAGGAATAGCAAAGAAAGAAAATTACCTGAACAAAAGCCTTTGTCCTGGCTCCTTCCGGATAATGTTTAGTTTGTAGTAGTGGCGTAGAGCTCTGGACATTTTCTCGTAAGTCATATTTGTTCTGTTCTGTTTTTTTTTTCAAAAGAAAAAAGCAAAAATGTGGTGAGATGATTCATTAAAACCTGCCTAAGCCCCAAAAGGAGTTGCAGAACTATCACAGCTAGCTAAAGTAACCAGGTCAGTTCAAGAAATTACATGTTCCACTCTTCTCTTTGCAGGTCCATTCTGCCCCCACAGCCCTCATCACCAAATTTTTGTGCATCTCTTTTCAATCAGGGCAATTTAAACAAGAAATCTATCAAAAATTCCAAGTGAGGTTTTTCTACATTTTTTTGAAACACAGGTAACAAAAGACTTAATTAACTACAAGAGGAGACATTAGATGGAGGGAGGTGCTTATGCCAAGTGGGATGTGACGGGCCTGTTCTTAAAGAAAACATGTTTTGTAAAAGCCTAAGAACAGTGGCAAATACACTGAATCTGTCAGCAATCCCTGCTAAGAGCACTGTTCCTCTGAGATTTCCCTGCATTAACTAATTAATGCTTACAGAATACTGTAGAGATTGACAGCCCATTTCTCCTCTTGTTATACAGGTGTAAATCAAGAAGCCCATTAGATTGTAAATCAGGAAGCTCCTCCCCTTCATTTTGGGAGCTGTTGACCCCAAAGGCCATAGCCAGAGCACTGTGGTATACTGAAGTATGACCCTGCTGAAGCTGAGTGTCACAAGGCAAATGTGATGGGCACTGGCAGAGATGAGCAGCCCCCATAGTACTGACCTGGGATAGCAGGATCAGTCCCTTAGGTTGTGCCTACATGAAGAGCATTTTGCTGGTCCAAAGAGCAGTGGTTACTATGCTGGCAAAGAGACTCCCAGCAGAGACACAACTATCCTGGCAAAGCTGTGTTTGCTCAACTATAAAGCACCCACCTTGCCATGAGCAAAACACATCAAACTAGTACAAGCACGCTTTTGCTCTGTGAGCCTCCATGTTAGGAGTTTGGCTTTATTAAATGAGACTGATCCACCTGCCTAAAATGTTCCATAAAAGCAGACCTCCCCTGCTTGCCCTGACCACAATAGTTCTGCTAAGAGAGGCCTCATAAAGAGCTCCTGTAGCAATTAAACACTAACAGGGACCATGTTTTCCCTGCAAAATCTGGATTCTTCTCATTGGGAAGCCCCCTGAAATACTGTGTGTGCTTCTTTCATTTCTTATATGCCAAAAGGCCACTGTTTTACCCAAGCAGCTAGTGGTCTGAAGTAGCTTCAGTTTTAGACACCCAGCATGAGACATGATGGCACAGGCCAATTAGCATGCAGGTTGGGTAAGGGCACAACTCTCCATTCCCAGTGTTGCAGCTCTAGGACAGATGTTCTTGGAAGCAATATGTCACATGAGAAAATCTTGACCTTATACAGATTATACGCTATGTATGCTGATATATAAAATCAGAAAATAGCCGAGGTTGGAAGGCACCTCTGGACACCACCTAGTCCAGTCCCTCTGCTCAAAGCGAGATCAACCAGAGATGGGTGCTCAGGACTGTGTCCAGTTGGATTTTGAATATCTCTAAGAATGGAGACTTCACAGTCTCCTCTGGGCAACCTGCTCCAGTGTCTGACCATCCTCCTAGTAAAACAGTCCCACACTTGGGATCTCATGAAACACAACACGAGGCAATGTGAAGTCCCACACTCCTCAGGTCATTCCTCCCTTGGTGGAGGACTTCGCACTGCTCCTTGCTAAGTTTCATAAAATTCCTGTTAGCCTGTGTCTCCACCATGTTCAGATCCATATGGATGACAGCACAACTGTCTGGTGTATCAGCTACTCGTCCCAGTTTTGTATTGTCTGAGAACCTGCTAGAGGTACTCTGTCCCATCATCCAGGTCATTAATGAACACATTGAACAGTACTGCCCCCAGAATCAATCCCTGGGGTAACATCACTTGTGACTGGATTTTGTGCCACTGATTACAATCTTTTCAGCCCAGCAGATCAGCCAGTTTTCAATCTACCTCACTCTATTCTTGTCTAGGGCATACTTAATTAGTCTGTCTATGAGGCTATTTTGTGAGACAGTCTCAAAAGCCTTTCTAAAATCAAGATAAGCTATATCCACTATTCTCCCTGAATCCACCAAGCTGATAACTTCATTGTAGATGTATGTTACAGTGGTCAAGCACTTCCCTTTTGTAAATCCACGCTGACTACTCATACATTCATATGAATATACTCATACACATATAGATATATCTGTATGTAACTCAGTCTCAAGCTGCAAAAATCAGTAACTGCTTTCCAGAGAACAAAGCAGAATTGCCCTATTAAAAGGAAATACATACTCTTGCAGCATTTCGTGTCTGTCACAGGACAGTGTGTGAAGTCTGAAAGTTGGTACAGACAGGGACACAGACAGAAAGCTCCTGCCAAATTATTGAACAGGGCTCCTTGTAGACCACATCTAATCAGAATATCCTTAGCATCAGGTTTCCAGAAGAGATAAGACGCCTTGAGAAAGACGGACTGTTAATTCTTGCACTCCTAATTTTATAATTACATGCATTTATATCTAAATGCTTCTAAACCAAACCAAGAGGTTTTTCTCTATGAAGACTAGGTTTTAGTGCTTGAGGATGGGTGGTTTATATTTCTAATGTATGTAGAATGAAAGATTCTACATACATTAGAAATATACTGCTTTCCAGCAGTAATTTATATGCACATCCTTTCTTCGTTTTCCCCCTGTTTATAAGTGAATCCTGTAATGTTACCAGAGGTGAAGTGCTGTAGGAGGAAAACTGCATTGCTTCCTTACCTTGTGGTTTCCCCACAGCCGGGCCAGCCCGTTGGGATCCACTATCCGAAATATTTTGGATTCCTTATCTTCCCATCGGATGAAATTTTCGTACCGGCTGTCAGAAAGTAGCTGATAAACGTAATCCCAAAGCAACCTACAGTCTGTGAAGAGAGAAGCAAGAAAACACTTCTTTTTTTCTTGGGATTAATTCTGGAAACTTTTGGGTGGATGTGTAGTAAAAGGACAGTTGGGATCAGGGCTGAAATAGCTGCTGCAATCTGAAATGCAAATGGCTTGGCTGGTATTGAGTAATGTTTGCAAAATGTACTGGAATATACAGCCTCTTCTGATGCATCCTAGTCCTTCTGACACTGACTGAGCATCTTTATCGCATTAAAAGCTGTGTGAGATGACCTGCTGACCTTAGTTGCCTGTTTATTGTACTGAAGCACATAAAACTACCACTGTTGGCCCTGATGCTGTTGCTGGTTGTTTTAGTGGAGAAATCAAGAATTTTGCAACCTGCTCTCCTTGCTTGAGACTGCCCCTTTCTGTGCTAACATATGAGTTCTAAAGCATGGGCAATATTACAGCTTTCCTTTGTATGCTCCATGTAATACAAAATTGACACCTTCTCCCATTTTAAATTTGATTTTTATTTTTTCAGGTTCCTGAAAAAACCCCCCGAGTATTAAAATTACTTAAATGCTATTGAGTGGGTAAATACTTTCTATTTGGATAATTGAATTGGAATTTCCTCTTGAAAAACACTACTTAGGTCGCTAATTAAAGGTCTAACAGAGATTTAGGTTTGAGTTTAGTGCTCTTCAGTTTCATGGCAGTCCCTTGAGACCGAGGAAGCCAAGAACTGAGCTGCTCCTACTTCCTGTTTGTGAAGTGTGTGTGCACAGCACAGCATAACTGGGAACTATGAAATATGCCAAGAGAATTGTACAGAGCTGGGGATGTTACTGCTGCCAGGGTTTTTATAGCTCAACTGGCCAGATTCCTAAGATGGCCACAGGGTTGCGTTTTACTCTGAAAGCAGCACCAACCTCTGAGAGATGGCTTGTTAGAGTTGTTCAAGGGCTGGCAACCAAAGACATCCAGCTTACAAGTGCTAAAATGGATTCTTGTCAGCCTGTATTTCTATTCCTGCCTGTCTGTCTGGAGCTGGCACGTGTTACAATGGGGATGATGACATGTTCAGTATGAAAATATAAAATGCTTTTTGAAAAAGGATATGAATAGCACATTTAATGAGCACACCTGAAATGGTTAGATATATTAACATTATTTATGGTATTTTCCCACTTTCAAACAGTCAAGAGTATCTCTGAAACCTGTACTGTCTCTAAAACCAGTGCCCTTACTACAGACTCTTTCTACCAGTCCTAAGAAGAAAAAAGCAGTCTATGACATCTGGCAAAAACTGTTCTAGCTGAAACTACCCTGATGGTCATCTCATCCATAATATCTACAAGAGGAAAAATGTGAAAGGAAAGAGGTAGATTTTTAATTGGAAAAACCTTATTTTCATTAATATTTTTCACAGAAAAACATTTTCCACAGAAAAATGTCCATTCCCCTTTGAAATTTTTCTAGGTTTTAATTAAAAAAATAAAACCTGAGGGCAAGTTTCCCTGGACTTCCCTGTAGGAGGTCTGTAAAAAGAGCCAGAAAATGAAAGTGGGAGGCTACCACTTTAATTTCTGTTACCCTCCCTCTCACAGACTCAGAAAACGCAGTTCTTCCATTGCCCTTCTGTCAATATTTTTGGACACACATACATACACATATTAGAAAAAACCTTTTCTAGACTTCATTTATCAATCAAGAGAAGGGAGATTATATTGCTCTACTGGTTTGTGCCTTTTAATATTGCGTGAGGTTCTCAGGTAAAATGATAGTAAGAGCCAACATAAACGATACCTTGACACATGTGCAATTCATTCCAGGACTCTTTCAATGTCAGAAATGTATAGAAAATTTTTTTTTAGTGCAAGAATCCTTGGGCTCAACTGGAGGAATGGTGCTCCCGCAGAGACAAGTCAATATCAGGCTTTGTCATATTCTTGAATGTCCAACCTGGATCAGATAGCCTCTGATTATAGCACCTTATAGCTAATATTTCCAAGTGCTGCAGAGATATGATTTACACTAAACTTTACTTTCACCTCATTATTTCCAATAGGCAATATTAGTTTTAATCCCTCTGTCTCACAAACACCCCCACCGGCTTCCCTTTCTTCACAAAACCAAGGAAGCACACAAAAAAAATCAGCCTAAGATGTCTAGGTGTCAAATAGTTAGATTAACAAGAGAGCTTC